>NC_037671.1:164272384-164481543 GCF_003255815.1 Theropithecus gelada
AAAAAAAAAAAAAAAAAAAAAAAGAGTCTAAGCCTTTGGTCATTGTTTTTGGTGTTAAAATGCAGTTCTTCATCCAAGATCCACCTTAAAAGTCATTGTCTTCTTGAAGCCTTCCCAGTCTCAATAATCTCAACACTTGGCTCAGAGTCAGTTTGTATTTCAATTTAGTTTTCACTTATGGGACTGTAGTCTTTTAGAAGTCCTTGTCTCTCCTGGATCATCACCTCCTTAAGGGAAGAGACAAGGCCTTGTTTGTATTTATAGTTCCACTGTCATTCACACTGGGTTGTGCTTTTAAGCACACTGTTGACTTGAACCTCAGCCTTAAAGCAATGAATAAACATTCATTTTGCTTGTGTGAACAATAAATTATACAGCATTAGTAAAATAAATTTGTAATATATTCTATCTCCAAAATTACGCCTTGATAGGATGTTTTTGAATACACATACGTTAAAGTTTTGGAAAATATTTACAAGTTTCAGGAGACAGTTGTGTATTTGAGAGATAAAGAAGTATTTGAAAAGTAAGGATCTGATAATGCTTGGCCACCAGCAAAAGAAGGCCATTTAAAAATGATGGGTCTTTCTCTTGTCTGCAGTCAGAAGACTGGTCCCCTGCAAGGAGAGAGTTTGAGAAACAAGGAATGTGGCCTTTCCTCCAAAGACCTCAGATAGATTATAGCATGGATCCCAGTTGATACATGTGGAAACTGAGGTTAAGCAATTTGCCTAAAGGGAGTTATTGACTAGAGCTGGGAACAATCTCCAGCTTGTGCTGTAACACAGACTGTGTGGACAGAAGTCAGGTTCCACAGACTGTTTTGTGAGTGTAATGTTAGCATGATGTTAGCAAACAATAAAGCAACATCTGCTCCAGACGTGGCCAGAGAAATCAGTTTTGATAAAAGCACAAATGACCTGGGAGAGAAGAGGTAAAGCTCAGAAAGACGAGCCCTGTGGTTGCTAACATTTTTATTAGAGACTTTACAGAAATGAATGTTCAAACCTCTAAGTGTTACTCAGGGAACATCCGAGCTACCACAATTATTTCTGCACAAACCTGCTGTATTCCTTGACTCTCAATACCTTTTTTCTTGTATCTGACATGAACACAGCTCTGTGGAAATGATGGGGGGGAAGTGAAGGAGCTGAGCTTCATATGTGGGAAAAATGTGTTGAAATAGACTGTGAAATTAAAAAATAAGCATGGTACCAAGAGAGTGGTTTAAAGAGTGTTCCCCATAATATTTCTATGAAAACGTAAGCATGCCGTTTAGATCATTGCTAGAATATTGAATTGCTACCATCAGCTTTTCACAGTTTGGATAAAACATGTAACCAAATCCTAACACTCATTATGAAAACACATATGGAAAATCCCTTTTCATTCAGAGCAGACGACCTAGAAGCACTGTTTTAGCCACAAGAATGTGTCCCTGTGAACATGACACCAGAGTCCCAGAATGTAGGGCTGTTTAATGTGCCACACAAGAGCTGGGATTTTTATTTTGCTTCACATTCCTCACAAGGCTCTATTTTGAAGCTCTTAGGCAAGAGGTAATGTGGGAACAGCATTGTATTCATAAAGATTTCAAAGATGTGGAGGTTCCCACCATTTGACCTATTTTGCCACTGATGCATTATTTTGCTGCAGAAAGTCTCATGTGTACAGCAAACTCTTTAAGGCTTAATATGTTCTTACCTATGTGCATTTCTGTGATGTGTCTGTATAAATATATATGTTTTTGGTGCAAAGGCATACTTTTTCTAGACAACAAGATGAATGAATACTTTGAATATCAAATTTTTTTTTTTTTGAGATGGAGTCTTGCTCTGTCGCCCAGGCTGGAGTGCAGTGGCTTGATCTCAGCTCACTGCAAGCTCTGCCTCCCAGGTTTACGCCATTCTCCTGCCTCAGCCTCCTGAGTAGCTGGGACTATAGGTGCCCGCCACCTCGCCCAGCTAGTTTTTATTTTTGCATTTTTTAGTAGAGACGGGGTTTCACCGTTTTAGCCAGGATGGTCTCGATCTCCTGACCTCATGATCCGCCTGTCTCGGCCTCCCAAAGTGCTGGGATTATAGGCTTGAGCCACCGTGCCCGGCCTGAATATCAAATTTTTTATGCCTTTTTTTGAGATGGGGTCTCACTCTGTCACCCAGGCTGGAGTGCAGTGGTGCAATCGTGGCTTACTGCAGCCTCAGCCTCCTGGGCTCAAGTGATCCTCCCACCTTAGCCTCCTGAGTAGCTGGGACTACAAGTGTGCACTACCATGCCTGGCTAATATTTGTATTTTTTGTAGAGATAGGATTTTGCCATGTTGCCCAGGCTAATCTCGAACCCCTGAGCTCAAGCGATCCACCTGCCTCGGCCTATTTATTCATTTTGATATAAGATTATGGCCAGATAACTTTAAGAAACTACTTTTCGGCCGGGTGTGGTGGCTCATGCCTGTAATCCCAGTACTTTGGGAGGCCAAGGCGGGCAGATCACGAGGTCAAGAGATGAAGACCATCCTGGCCAACATGATGAAACCCTGTCTCTGCTAAAAATACAAAAATTAGCCGGCATGGTGGCGCACACCTGTAGTCCCGGCTTCTTGGGTGGTTGAGGCAGGAGAATAACTTGAACCCAGGAGGCGGAGATTGCAGTGAGCTGAGATCGCGTCACTGCACTCCAGCCTGGCGACAGAGCGAGACTCCGTCTCAAAAAAAAAAAAAAAAAAGACAAAAAAACTACTTTTCAAATCCAGATTTTTTTTTTTTTTTTTTGAGAGGGAGTCTCGCTCTGTCACGGCTTACTGTAAGCTCGGCCTCCCGGGTTCACACCATTCTCCTGCCTCAGCCTCCCGAGTAGCTGGGACCACAGGCGCCCACGAACAACGCCTGGCTAATTGTTTTTGTATTTTTAGTAGAGACGGAATTTCACCATGTTAGCTAGGATGGTCTTGATCTCCTGACCTCGTGATCCGCCTGCCTCGGCCTCCCAAAGTGCTGGGGTTACAGGCGTGAACCACCATGCCCGGCCTCAAATCCAGAATTTTTAGGGAAAGAGAATTAGGTTTAAAATCCAGGAAGAAAACAACATTTAATTGTATAAAATGCAATGTGCCAATTCTATCATTAGCAACTTGCTAGCCATAAAAAGGATACTTTGGAAGCTTTGTCAGTTCTTTCGGGCCACTGATACCTTAGTGTACTAACAGCCTAAGAATTGATGTGACTAATAAAAGTGCCTGATTTACAACTTGGAGTAGTTATACAGCAGCCGAGCGTAACTCAATATAGTGTCATCAACTGAATTTCAGAGTTGGACAATTGTTTTCTTGAAGAATTAAGGCAGTGATAGGGGAATGAGCTCCACTCTCTTATTTCTCCATCATTTGTTGATTCCTTTGTGAGACACATTTTTATTGAAGGCCTGCCCTGCGCTGGACACTATTTTATGTGCTGGTATGGAGTCTTGTGTAAGTTAGACATGTCCTTTGGGGAGCCTATATTTTAGTGAGAGAGACAGAACAATAAACAATAAACAATTCCAGAACACCGCACAATTCTGGGTGCGGTGGCTCAGGCCTGTAATCCCAGCACTTTGGGAGGCTGAGGCGGGTGGATTGTTTGAGGTCGGGAGTTCAAGACCAGCCTGGCCAACATGGTGAAACCCCATCTCTTCTAAAAATACAAAAAATTAGCCAAGCATGGAGGTGCATGCCTATAGTCCTAGCTACTCAGGAGGCTGAGGCAGGAGAAGCGCTTGGACGCAGGAGGCAGAGGTTGCAGTGGGCCAAGATCATGCCACTGCACTGCAGCCTGGGCGACAGAGCAAGACTCTGTCTCAAAAAAAAAAAAAAAAAAAAAAAAATGCCATTGGAGGATATGAAGTAGGCCACTGCCAGTGGACCGATTTATGTTTTGAAAGATCACTCTGATTATCATGTGGAGAAAGCATTGTTAAGGGATGGAACTGGAAACAAGCATTCTAGATGAGAGCCTATTAAGGCTTACATGAGGGTGATGGCAGGGGAGATGGAGAAGGATCAATGAACGCAATGGGGATGTGTTTTGGAGGGAAACCCTACAGGATGTTGGGAGAAGGGAAAAAACAGAATCTTGGATGGTTTGTCCATCCATCCAGGTGCCATTTACTAACATGGTCAGTTGCACAGTGGGATGACTATGAGCTGAGCGAGAGCCCAAGACTCCGTTGGTTTAGTTACATCGGAGATGTTGGTGAGACACTCAGGTCGAGGTTAGTGATGGGGGAGAAAGTAGGTCTGTTTGTTGATCAGCTGATCAATAAACAGCTCTGGAGAAAGCTGAGGAAGCTCCCAGAGAGGTTAAAACTGTTCTTACCAAAGCTTCCAAAGTCTGGAGTCAGGATTCCTAAGTCAGCTTCTTCCTCTGGCCTTATTTAAAATCCTCTTGACTTCTCCCCCAACTTCCCTAGGGACAAGTGCCTGGGGTGAAAGAATTAAGGACAATTTGGAAGTGTTTGTAGCACAATAAAATTTCAGCAACAATCCCACCCCCATCTTCCAAGGCACCTCTCCACCAGTCTGGTTTTCTCTAATCCATTTTGAACTGCATTCCAGTGAGGACTGTGCAAGGGAAGAAGTGGGTTGTTCTTCTTTTTTTTTTTTGAGACAGAGTCTTGCTCTGTTGCCAGGCTAGGGTGCAGTGGTGCAATCTAGGCTCACCGCAACCTCTGCCTCCCAGGTTCAAGCAATTTTCCTACCTAGGCCTTCTGAGTAGCTGGGACTTCATGTGTGTACCACCACGCCTGGTTAATTTTTTTGTATTTTAAGTAGAGATTGGGTTTCACCATGTTAGCCAGGATGGTCTCGATCTCCTGACCTCGTGATCTGCCCACCTCGGCCTCCCAAAGTGCTGGGATTACAGACGTGAGGCACCGCACCCAGCGAGGAGCAGGTTGTTCTTGTATTGCTCATTCCACTCATCCTTCCAGGAGAACAGGCTACATGTTTATAACAAACCAGAGAACTTTGAGTGGAAGATTTGTTTGTTTGTTTGTTTTTCCCTGTTATCAGAATGTAGCCAGGCTTAAAGAAGACTGGTTATCTATTAGTCATTTGGTATTCTAAACACGTGGGTGTGGACTCCCAGCCTGCCTGCGGCTTGCCTGAATTGTAACCAAGTTCGTCCCAAACAGGTTACCTAAATGCCAGAGAGACTGTGCTTTTTGGCACTTCAACCAAAATCCCAGTGTGTGGGCTAGAATATTCATAATTTTGTAGATTCATAAAGGACAGAACTGACATCTTCAAAGAATGTAACAATGAAGTAAAATGAGTGCTTTAGGAAGAAATATAACAAAACATAAACTCAGAAATGAGCTTGATCCTTGGAAGAGTCACCTAGGGAAACAATGCAAATACAAAGCAGTTTTTAACTCCTTTAAAAAGAGTCTTTCATGAATAGTTTTGGCTGCATGTGTGAAAATTCTTTACTGATATTTCTCATTTTCCATCAAAATCAATTTATCATTATGGGGAAAAAAAGACCCCACAGGCTTTAGACAGTCAAAGACCTGCGTCAATCTAACTTCTGCTACATTGTACTTTTATGATCCTGGAAAGTGCTTAATGAGTTTTCGTTTACTCATCCAAGAAATGGGAAACTTTTAACAAAAAGATTCATGTCCTGGGTCTAGTGGTTCTACTTCCAGGAAATTATCTTACAGGAACGATCATAAAAATCCACAAAGATTTATCTATGAAGAATGTTCCTTTGCAGCATTGAAATATTGGAATTGTGTGGGTAGACTGTGATATATCCACAAACAGGAATACCAAATAGGGAGTAAAGGTTTTTGTGGAAGAAATTTAGTGACATGAAAAATTGTTCACAATATAATAGTAAGTGAAAAATTATAAAGTTATACACATTGTTTGTTATTAATTTGGGGGGAAATGTATTCTTATTCTTACCCATAGAAGAAGCACTAGGTAGATAAGCCCAGTAATATCAACAGTGATTCGGTCTGGGTAAGTGGGACACTGAAGCAGCTGTGGTCTCTACTCTTCAAGATTTTCCAACCTTCCTTCAATGACGAGCTAATTTTATAATTATTAAATATATATTAAATAGGGACATTAATATTCACCTTATAGATTTGTATTAAGAATTAAATTAGGTGAGATGATTTATGAAAAACAGTTTAGTGCCTGGCATTTAATTGGTATTTTCGATTATTTTTATCCAATTTAATCAGTCATCATGGACTTCACTGAAAATGATTTTTTTGACTTGAAACAAAACCAAAAATATTACCCTTTAACTGGTGAAAATTTATCACCGTTCAGGATATTCAAAAAATGCACTGTAAGCGATGAAGGCAATTTCAAAAGAGATGTTTCTGAAATACCTTGAGCAATGACAGAGACAATGAAATAAGCAATTAAACTTAAGGTGACTACTTTGCAGCATTTATTTGGACCTAGAAGCTTTGGTTTGTTTGTTTAAAAAACCTGTCATTACTAAAGCCACATTGGGTACACGGATAGATGGAACAATATCTCACTCAAAGCGGGCAATTAGTCTGTCAAGATAAATGCCCCCTCTTCTTCAAGCTGATAAAAAGTATCTTGTCAGGGCCTCTTGTGTCATCCCCCAAACACTGTGAATAAGCCGTGCTGTTTTCTCTTGCAACATGCTTCATCCCTCAGAAATGCAGAGGGAAGCTTTTTGTGGGTATGGTTGAAAGACAGTTCATATTACCCCTATCTCCCTTCCTGGACTATATATCTTTGGGGTGCTATGACCTTCTCCCCACACCCAGGGCACATGTGCATGCGCGCGCGCGCGCACACACACACACACACACACACACACAGAGAGAAACATGTATATCCAGGGCCAGGCGCAGTGGCTCATGCCTGTAATCCCAGCCCTTTGGGAGGTCGAGGTGGGCAGATCACCTGAGGTCAGGAGTTCAAGACCAGCTTGGTCAACATGGTGAAACCCTGTCTCTACAAAAATACAAAAATTAGCCAGGCGTGGTGGTGGGTGCCTGTAATCCCAGCTACTTGGGAGGCTGAGGTGAAGAATCGGTTGAACCTGGGAGGCAGAGGTTGCAGTGAGCTGAGATCGTGCCATTGCACTCCGGCCTGGGCCACAGAGCGAGATTCTGTCTCAAAAAGAAAGAAAGAAAGAAAGAAACAAACAAACAAACAGAAAGAAACATGTATACCCATGCACACACAGACATACACACAGGGACACACATTCTCTCCCGCTTCCCCACACACCCCCCCAGAGAGATACCTTATCTCTCTCTCTCTCACACACACTCCTACTTTCCCCTCTCCTCGCCTATCGATCTCCCGTCCCCTGTGCTGAGTTAGAAGCTCCTCCTATTATTTTTGTAATCTCTGTTTTAGCATTTCCCACAGAATATTGCAAACACGGAGTGCTTATCTCACTCTCACACTGGAGTTCCTTGAGCCATCTGCCACTTTTCTTAGCCTCTCAGAACCCTTGTTTCTTCATCTTAGTGTTCCATTGACAAATGGGAACATAATGCCTCATTTAGAAGTTAGTTGTGGGCATTCCATTGCGTAATGGAGGTAGAATTCCTGGCACATACTAGCCATCCAATAATGGAAGCTATTATTATGATTAATTGCATTATTTATTCACTTTTATATCCTGAGGGCCTGGCATCGTGTCTGATGTGTGATGAGTGTAAAATAAATTTCTGGTGAATTAATGAATTAACTTACAAGCTTACAGAATGTGGCTTCAAAATAAAAGAAGAATGTTGTTTTGTAGTGTTTATATCAGATTTGAGCGGCAAATCCACGTACTTCCCCTTCTTACCCCTTTCCCCAAACAACCTATCTGGTGCCAATCCTTGGGAAAACTGTTACCATCTAGATATAGAAAGCCTATTGACTATTATTTCCATGTAGATATGGCTTAGCAAGGATAAGAGGAATTTTCTCCCTTGATTATCATCTCCTTAAGCTATGTAGTTTATTTCCCAGAGACCAGTCTTCCTTAGCCTTGTTAACCTTTATACGCTCTCTAAATCCAACAAACAATTATTGGCTGCAATAACCTGATCAAGACACAATCAGCTTCACGGCTGACTCCAGACTCTACCCGATCTGTTAGCTCTAATCTATTCACCTCTCAGTGTTCACAAAACCTGTTAGCTGATTTGCATTCCACCTCCTATCTTTTCCCTACTTCCTTTGAGGAAGATGTTTGTGAATTATTTTAAGCCAGTTGAATCACTCTGGGAGTTAAGTGCTATTTTAAGCTTTTGAGGAACAGTTGAGAAGGAATGACTTAGGGATGTGAAGCATTTCCCAATAATATCCCACAGAAACTTCAACTTACCAAGTTTGTGGTAAATTTCAGGGTATTAAGACACTAGAGGTAAATGGGTCACTGTTCTTGGATATCAGATTCTAAGCTACCCATTGCAAAATGTCTTATTAAAGCCGTGGTGTACGGTGCGAGTGAAATCCACGAGAGGCCATCTGCTGCTTGAGAGAATGTCTTCCTTTCCAGCATCTGAATGCACTGCTTTCCTTGCTGTCTGCCTAGTTGCAGAACTTTGTCTTCTTTTATCAGGACCACTGTCTCTGTGTCCTTGTCAAAATTTTGCCCCCTACTGGCATCCTCTCCTTCAAATATTGTACAGCAGATCTAGGGTCCCAGGTGAATAGACCTCCGTAAGCAGATCACAAGGTGAGCACCCTCTTGAATAATTATTCCACTTGCTTTTATGAACCTTTCCCGAGCCCCCAGCCCACCAACCAGTGTACATTTCCCTACCAAAAAACCCTACCAGTTCCTGGAATTCTTCCCAGACTGATAAGAACACACGCTTTATCTTATCTCAACTTTTCTAGACCTCTATGTTGATTGCCGTCATCGCATGTTGCCCCTGCTGGCTCCTTATTGGTCACCCTTATATGGAAATCTACACCTTTGTCATCAACCGTGATGTTGCATTTTGCCATCTGTATGTCCTTATTATGCTGGTTCAAAACATTCTTTTTAGTCATAGAATGTACCCAGTTAGAACGGAAGGACCATATTTCTTTCCTTTCTTTTTCTTTTTTTTTAAGGTGACTAATGAAACACCAAGTCATATAATTATGACTTAATGAATACTTTCTGTTGTTGCTGACGATGAAATGCCTTTCATATTCAGACTGTATCTTCCTGTAAACCAGGTACAGTGGGTCATGGGGGAGCAATGGTGGGATGTCACAGTGATGAAATCTGGAGTCAAATCTTTGTCATTAACAAACTGAAACCTTGGATAGAGTTTTAAACAATTTCTTTATATGCATGGAACCAGCTATCTTTCGTTGGTTAGGGGTGAAAATAGGTCCACAGTTTATGGATTACGGAGTCTGGATAAAGATAAGCGATGTTCTAAATTGCCAGGTCTACTCCAAACATCAGGGAAATCCTCACTCCACGCATGAGGAGTGATTTTTTTGCACTCATTTTTGCACAATGATTTTTTTTTTTTTGCAGTGATGGTACCAAATCTATATATTTGTATGTATATATATTTAAACTCTTTTTCCTTTGATGTGGAATGCTGAGAACATCTAACCCTAAATTTTGGAGATGTTGCCGTAATCTAGTTTTTTTGGGGAAGGAAGATGATTGCAGTAATATTTTTGTCACTTTATTGCTGTCATGCCTGCAATAATTGTCAATGTAGGTTTATATTTTATTCAGATTTATCAGTAGGAATATGGGAATAGAGATTTAAAAATTAAGACTAAAGAGAAATCCAAGAGTGCCTTCATATTTGAAGTAAGGAAACAAACCCTTTGAAAGGTGACATATTTAAGATTAGATGGCTAACGTTGGGCCAACCCAGGCCACCCGCTTCCAGGCCCTGCTGCCCCTATGAGCTCTTGGCACTGAAAACAACGCAGGGTAGGGAGATGTTGAGAAATTGCTCTTGAGTTTTGCCTGTTTATGTAGAAGTCTTCATGGTGCTTCCTTGATGCTTTCACATTTACGGAGTGTTCTTGTGGGCATAATCAACACGTGCTTGTATATATGGCACATACGTACTGGCGTGTAAAGTAGTAAGACACTGTATTAAAAGCTCTTCTTCCAAATAGTGCCAAGCCAACACTAACCTGGCCCGTAGGCTTCAGTGAGTAAAGAAAATTAAATGTTGTATCAGCAAATATTTGATGTAGGAAGAAGGCCATGAGATTGGAGAAGGTGGGGGAAGGACAAATCTTCAGCTTTGTGCCTTCCTTTGGCCATGGGATTCCAGCAGCTGTGCTCCTGGCTTATTTTCAGTGAGAGGTTGTCTTGCTCTTCCTTTCATCCTCTTATTCCCATCCCCAATCCCTCAAGATAGTTCCAGAAGTTCCTGTCTCTAGTCTCAAATTTGAAGGAAAAAAAACTTGGAAATAATGTTTTGTTGATCATATACCTTATTTCCTATTTTTTTTTTGTAGGGATTAGGCTATGGAGATGGTTAAACTGGTCTACAAATGGAAAACAACAAGAACAACAACTGAAACAAAAATAAAACCCCTAAATCTTTTTTTTTTTTTTCCTGAGACGGAGTCTTGCTCCATTGACCAGGCTGGAGTGCAGTGGTGCGATCTCGGCTCATTGCAAGCTCCGCCTCCCAGAGCTTCACGCCATTCTCCTGCCTCAACCTCCCTAGTAGCTGGCACTACAGGTGCCCACCACCACGCCTGGCTAATTCTTTTGTATTTTTAGTACAGTCAGGATTTCACCGTGTTAGCCAGGATGGTCTCGATCTCCTGACCTCATGATCCACCTGCCTCAGCCTCCCAAAGCGCTGGGATTACAGGCATGACCCACCACGCCTGGCCTAAAACCCCTGAATCTTTTGTAACTCCTCTCTCTTTCTTTGTACCTTCCTTGGAATAAATCCCACTCGGTCTTGGCTGTGTTCCTCAGGCACATTGTAGTGTGTGACATTCCTCTTTTAAACCATCACAGAACTACTGAAGTGAGGGTGACCCCTGGTCCCCTGCATTATGGCAGCTCCTGTTCTTTTGTTCCACTTTTCAGGAAAATTCGTTGCCTTCAGGCACAGGTCTTCCTTCCCAACATACTTCAAAGTGTACATCTCTTTTCCAAAATTATGTAAATCTTAATTTGTAATAAAATCACATGAATGAGTTGTGGTAAGTTTTTGGCAGGATTTAGAAAATAATGCTTTCATTTAAACATGAATCACTAAAACACTACTTCCTTAACACAATTAACTCAAAGCAGCCCTTATTGCTAGAATTAAGAGATTTCCTTCACAAAGCTGCCTGCCTTATACTGACTTCCAGTATAGAGACCTAGGCACCATAAGTACAGAAATTTGCCTTAACAAATAATCTTCATTTCTCTAAAACATAGGAATGTTTTTGTAAAAATCTGTTACTTCTCATTATCTTCCTGAATAGGCCTTCCCAAGTTTCCAGAGTATTCGTAGACTGACTAAGACATGAATAAGTAAATATACCAAAGGTGAAAAAAAGGAAAAGTTGAGGAACGTCACTTCTCCTGAAGGAGATTTTTCAACAAGCAGGTGAGAGGTGTGGGAATGTGTTTAGAATGTGTACTAAGATCCTTTTGCTCTAAACAGGACTGGAGTAGGGTATATGTAGTGATGGTGAGACCAGCGACCCCTTGGCAGTGTGAAAGTTTAATGAAATATTGGTGAGGGTTTTGCTTGGCCGTGGAATCATTGTTACACAATGTTGCTCCTGAATGACAGAAAGGAAAAATGACATTATTGTCAAACAATGTTTTTGTTTTTAAACATAGGTGGACTTGACAATGTTTAAGATGCTAAAGAAAATTAAAACCCTTTCCCTTTAGGGAAATTAAAGTTTGAAAGACAACATGATTGGCAATCTGTATAGCAATTTTTATTTCTGCTTTCCAAATTAAAGAAATTAGAAGACTTTACCTTCTTATTCTCTGCCCTGTGACACTGATCTTTTCTTTCTTTCTGTTGCAAGTCAGTGTTTGGTGGTGAGGAAAGGTAAGGAGGTATATGAGTGTGCTTTCATTGTAGAGGAGACAAGGCAGCTGATTAGAGAAAACAAAGCTAGCTGGAGAAGAGGGGTGGGAAAGTTCATGCATTACATTTTTAAAAATTAGGACATAATGGGCTAATTATAAAATGTCAAGATTTCACTAACACATTCCATGTTTCTTTTCTATTAAGAGAAATTGTAATAATTGTTGCGATTGCTTCCTTCTTTTAAGTAGGAACTTATGATCTTCTCATCTTCATATGGGATGCCTTTTATGTTGAATGATGTCTAAGGAGCAGAGTAAAGCTCTAAGTCAGTATCAACCCTATAATAAAGATGAACACACCAAATGATGGATTTTGAAGGCTACTTTAGAAAATTACATTTTATTTATTTATTGTTTGACTAGGTTGAAAGACACACGATACCCAATATTAAAACATACACAGCGAGTCCATTTCCCTTCAGTCTGCTGCCCACAACCACCCAGCTTTTCTCCCTAAAGACAATCATCCTTATCATTTTGTTTTTTTCCAGAGAAGTTTATTAGAGGCTTCTTTTAAAAATATTCTTTGAATGCTTCTGATGACATCAGGTTATGAGGCTTAACCTTCCCCCAACAGGGAAATTGTTTGGCTCCTTTTCAGCAAGAGGGAAGAAGATAAGCTCAGATTTTCTTTTCCTTCCTTCCTTCCTTCCTCCCTCCCTCCCTCCCTTCCTTCCTTCCTTCCTTCCCTCCTTCCCTCCTTCCTTCCTTCCTTTCCTCTTTCCTTCCCTCCTTCTTTCCTTCCTCTCTCTCTTTCTCTCTCTCTTTCTTTCTTCTGGGTCTTACTATCACCCAGGTTTGAGTGGCGCTATCTTGGCTCACTGCAACCTCTACCACTCAGGCTCAAGTGATTCTCCTGCTTCAGCCTCCAAAGCAGCTGGTACCACAGGTGTGCACCACCATGCCTGTCTAATTTTTTGTATTTTTGGTAGAGACAGGTTTTCACCGTGTTACCCAGGCTAGTCTTAAACTCTGAGCTCAGGCCATCTACTTGCCTCGGCCTCCCAAAGTGCTGGCATTACAGGTGTGAGCCACCGTGCCTGGCCTCGGATTTTCTTCAGAGAGTGACTGCCTCACGACAGCTCTAAAAGGTAGCTAGAGCCAACTCTACTTTCCATATAAGGAAAATGGTGACTCCTGGGTTTAGAGTCCCTTCCTCATTTTCTTTGTGTTGCAGTGGTGCTTGGCCAACCCACAGGGCTTCTCTGGCACCAGCTCGATGGCTCCAGTGTAGGTGCAAATTGGTTTTCCTGTTTCGAAACGATGTTCCAAAATAGCTTGTAAGGGGCCAGAAAACTTCAAATTTATACCAGCAATACCCAGAGTTCCAACAGAATACTTAGTGCATGAATACAAATAAGCACACAACCTCCTCATGTCTCCCTGCCCAACTCTGATGGCAGCTTGAATGGGCTTCACAATTTGTGAAAACTCTCAGGAGGAGAGGTTGGGCTCATTTCTTCTATTTAGCCACAGTAAAACATATTAAGAATGGTGGTGATTCAAGGCAGATTTGTAGGGAGTGTCTGGCAATTGTTCATCATCATTGATGCTTTTTATCTGCAAAGTTTTTGCCATCCTTGCCCCCATCCCTCAATGCACCCCATTTCATTCTTGAGGGGGCACTTCTGGCAGCAGCAACCATGAGGCATCTGAGATCATCCGCTGCTCTCTCAGTTATCGGTGGAATTTCACTTGTTTGAATTTTCTTATTTGTGCACATCTTGATTTGGTTATACATGCCCCAATTTCTTTCAGGCCTTTGCAGATTTGGCCATGATGGACTTATAGCATTTATTTTAGAATTGCTTTTAAAATAAGGATCATAAATAGTTTCTGAAGCATTCAACAGAAGGACATGTTGTTCCCTGTTTGTATCACGATGTCATGTTGGATTGTCATTAATAATTGGTTTGCATCATCCATGTGCTACTACCCCCACTTTCCAAGGGTAATAATTTTGACATTATTTTTAGTCCATGTACATAGTTCTGAAAACAACCAAGAAGAGGAGGAGTGTTCTTTTAAATGACATTCTTTCTGAGCAGGGGCTTATCATCCATCTGTGTTCACAAAGAATGAAGTGTTCTGTTGTTTATCCCTGATCCTGCAACACTGAAACATTCTTCATAGCTCTGTAAGCACCTAAGAATCAAAGCCCATAAATATCAATGTATGTAGGATGTACTTTTTTTTCCCTTGTTATATTAAAAGCACAGCAACATGTCTGACCCAGATTAGTATTTCTTTCTTTTCTTTTCTTTTTTTTTTTTTTTGAGACGGAATTTTGCTCTTGTTACCCAGGCTGGAGTGCAATGGCGCCATCTCAGCTCACCGCAACCTCCACCTCCCGAGTTCAAGCAATTCTCCTGCCTCAACCTCCCAAGTAGCTGGGATTACAGGCATGCGCCACCATGCCTGGCTACTTTTTTGTATTTTTAGTAGAGACGGGGTTTCTCCATGTTGGTCAGGCTGGTCTCGAACTCCCAACCTCAGGTGATCCACCCACCTCGGCCTTCCAAAGTGCTGTGACTACAGGCATGAGCCACAGATTAGTATTTCTCAGGATTAGAATAAATTGGCTTTTAGATTGCTTTGCAACTATATCAAGGTTAATTGCAATACCCTCTTAAATATTTTCTTCTCTTGGTCATGTAATAAATAATGTTCTTAAGAGTAATATTCCTTATTTGCAATATTAAAAGAAAAATTATGTGTAGCACTTCACCCACCTCTCATCCCCAGGAATCATGCCAGGTGGTGACAAGGAAATTGTCACAGAAACTTGGGACCACACATGTATTGGTAGTTGAGGCTGGGTGACACTGGAGACCCATTTGGATGCTTCCAGAGGAGTGGAGTCCTGGAGGAGAGGCAAAGACCACCTTCACCATTGCAGCAAACCATTGACAGCAGCATGGAAGCTCTGGTCTCTGAACAAAGGACAAGGCATTTCCAAGCATATTCTGGTAGGATGTTCACATCTGCTGGTATGGACTGAATGTTTGCGTCTTCCCTCCAAATTCATATGTTGAAGTTCCAATTTGTAATGTGATGGTATTTGGAAGTGGGGCCTTTGGGAGGTCATTAAACTTAGATGAAATCATGAGGGTGGGGCTCCCATGATGGGATTAGTGTCCTTATAAGAATAGGAAGAGAGAACAGAGTTCACACTCTCTCTGCCATGTAACGACACAGTGAGAAGGTGGCTATCTACAAGCCAGTGAGAAGTTCCTCAATGGGAGAACTGAATTGGCAGTCACCTTGATCCCGGACTTCCTGGCCTCCAGAACTGCAAGAAATGCATTACTGTTATTTAAGCCACCTGGCCTGTGGTATTTTGTTATGGCAGCCCAAGCTGACTAAGACACCTGTATATGCAAATGCTGCTCAGTTGCTAAAATTTTATCAGCCACTAAAATTTTAACTTATCATTTTAGACTCAGTGTTGCTGTTTGCTTTGATCTGGTCCAATTTCTTGCCGGTGACCTAGAAAGCCTATCAGGTCAAAAGTTACTTTATTGCTCAACATTTCCAAGCTCAAAGGCTTGTGGTAGATTTTCCTATCCAAGAGTATTTAGTTTTACTTATTACATTTCCCTGATAATTATTCATAGCACTTAATCACCAATACGGTCTTAAAATTATTTCATTTCTTTTCCCATGTCTGTATTTCTCCACTGGAATCTTAGCTCTATGAAGGTCAGGACTCGTTCTCTTTTCTCTCTGCATCTTCAGCACCTAGCACAGTACCCAGCCCCAAGGGGTGCTGAATGGATGATGGAGTAAGGAACATTCTGGAGTGTGATGAGGGCCACTAGGTAATAGCACCTCTAATTCATTGCTAGCTTGGTCGCTGAAAAGAACTAAGGAATGCCTGCATAAAAATCTGTGCATGGATGCTTATAGTAGCTTTATTCGTAATTTCCAAAACTCAGAGACCACCAAGATGTTCTTCAGTAGATGAATAAACGAACTGTGGTACATCTAGGCAATGGAATATTATTCAGCAGTAAAGAGAAACAAACTGTTAAGCAATGAAAAGACATGGAGGATATTTAAATGCACATTACCAGGTGGAAGAAGCCAATCTGTACGTGCAATTCTGACTATATGCCATCTTGGAAAAGGCAAAACTATTGGGATAGTAAAACAGTCATTGTTTGCCAGGGGTTACAGGGGGTGGGTGGGCATGGAGGGATGAATACATGGATCATAGAGGATTCTTAGGGCAGTGAAACTACTCTGTATGATGTAATAATGGTGAATATAAATCATTATATACTTGTCCAAACCCATTGAGGGTATAAAACCAAAATTGAACATTAGTGTATACTATGGATACTGATAATAATGGTATGTCAATGCAGGTTTATCAGTTGGAGCCAATGTACCACTCTGGTGGGGAATGTTGATAATGGATGAGGATGGGAGGCTATGTATGTGTGCGGCAAGGACGGAGGTAGATGGGAAATCTCTGTATTTTTTTTTTTTCTCAATTTTGCTACGAACCTAAAAATGCTCCTAAAATATAGTCTTAAAAAAAGAGCTAAGGAATTCTTTGGATAATGTTTTTCCCAGGGTATTTGTTTCCTCCCTCTCTCTGTTTCTTGTCTAGATGGTATCAAATTCATTTCCTTGTTCTGCCTTAAAGTCACCATTCTAACCTGACCAGTAACAAGAAGATTGAGCTACCAAAAGGGACTCCTCAGAGCTTTGAAGGAGGAATTGGGGAACTGCTTGGCCAGATCTGTAATATTGAACAAATTATAATTTATACACACAACTAAGAAGAACTATAGAATAGAACCTAGGAAATTATAATCTTCAACTATCCCCTGTTTAGGCAGACTATAAAGCTAGGATTACTGAACGCTTATATATAGAAAAAAGGAAGAAAAGATTTTTCCAGTAGGCAACCAGAAGCCCTAAATACTTGCTTTCATTATGATGTAAATTTTCATGCAAATACAGAGAAAACTGTGGGTTGAGTATATATAGATTTTCACAATGTATTTGATAATTCAGTTTTTAGTGGAATATCCCAGTAATTCTTATTTGGGGGAGAGAATGATTAGTCAGAGTTGGGGAACCAACTTAAAAATAGGAAATGAAGGCTATGGTAAATAGGTAATCTCACTATGGGGAAATATAAAGAGAACAATGTTCAAGCCTTTGTTTTAACCAAATTCTTTATAAATGATTTTTGGTCTAGGATACAATGTACAGCAAACTTCTCAAATGTGTGATTGACACAAAACTTTTTTGACTTGAGAGACAAGCCAAAAAAAGAGATAAATGCAGGAAGTTAATGAATCTGTATAAGTAGGTTTAAAAATGGCAACTAGCACATTTGAGAGGTTTTAGGTAAGAGCAAAAACTAATATTTATCAAGAGTTTATCATGTGCAGGCTGCTGTTCAAAGCACTTGGCATCTGTTATTTTACTTAGCCTCATAACGACCTTATGAAGTCAGTATTATTATTATTAATTTTTTTTTTTTTTTTTTTTTTTTTTTTTAGACAGGATCTCTCTCTGTCGCCCATGCTGGAGTGCAGTGGCATGATCTTGGCTCCCTGCAGCCTCCACTTCCCAGGTTCAAGTGATCTTCCCAGCTCATGCTCCCTCTTAGCTTCCCGGGACCACAAGGGTGTGCTACCATGCTCAGGCCTGGCTAATATTTTGTATTTTTAAAATAGAGATGGGGTTTCACCATGTTGCCCAGTCTTGTCTCAAACTCCTGGGGTCAAGCAATCCTCCTGCCTCAGCCTCCCAAAGTGCTGGGATTACAGGCATGAACCACTGTATCTGCCCAATTGGTGCTATTATTATCCTGGTTTCATGAATGCTGAAGCTGAGATAGTGAGAGGTTAACTTGCCCAAGATCACACACAAATAGTACATGGTGAAGCTGGATTTACACTTAGGGAGCCTGACTGACAGCTTGTGTGCCTTATCACTTCCCTATGGAGCCTCATCAAATACACAGAAGATGAAGGGAATAGAAACCGAGAAAAGAAACTAAAGATCTGGAGCATTGTTCAAAGAGGAAACTCTTCCAGGAAGAACAAAAAGAAAAACGCTGAGCACCAGATAAGGTGTTGAAAAACCAAACCAAATGTTGTCTTATTAGTTTATAATTTGGAGGTATTTACATCTGCATTATTGTGGGCAGTTCTGGTCAAAGTAAATTTAGAAAGAACCAATAGAAGGAGATTGGCAATGAAAATGGCAGAACATGCAGTCAGTTGCTGTCCACAGGGGAGCAAAATGAGAGAACAGATGAAAATGGAAGTCTGGGGCCAGGCGCTGTGGCTCACTCCTGTAATCCCAGCACTTTGGGAGGCTGAGGTGGGCGGATCACGAGGTCAGAAAATCGAGACCATCCTGGCTAACACGGTGAAACCCCGTCTCTACTGAAAATACAAAAAACCAGCCGGGCGTGGTGACTGGCGCCTGTAGTCCCAGGTACTCGGGAGGCTGAGGCAGGAGAATGGCGTGAACCCGGGAGGCGGAGCTTACAGTGAGCCAAGATCGCACCACTGCACTCCAGCGTGGGCGAGAGAACGAGACTCTGTCCAAAAAAAAAAAAAAAAAAAAAAAAAAAGAAAGGGAGTTTGGGAGAAAGACTTACTTTAAGAATAATAAAGGTTGAAAACAGGCCGAGATGAATATCTATGAAATCATAACTGGCATGGTTAAAACGGATAGCAAAGTTATTCTTCAAATATCTGGCAAAGTAAATTCAGGATATAAAAGGGAAATAGTGGTGAACTCATTTAGTAATAAACCCATGCCATTACTACCCCAAAAGTTACTATGGGCACAACATATTATACATTTTACTGTGTTTAACAAATTATTAGAAATAATTATAAAGAATTCTTGAAGATAGAAATGGATCCACCATTCACGAGTGATGTCAGGGAGGGTAGTTATGCACTTTACCCAGCCAAGTGTTTCTAAAAAACAAAGAGAAAACATACTGAAGTCGTCCAACATTGCTTTGAAGTCAGACAGACCCAGGTTCAAATTCCAGCGCTACAGTTCACTGAGTAGTTACTTAATCCCTCTGGGCTGCAGTTTTATTACCTGCCAACTCCAGATAATCATCCTTCCCTGGGCAATTGGGCCTAGCATATAACTGGCAGTCAAAAAATGTTGGCTGTTATTATGATTAAGATGACCCCACGTGCCTTCTGATATGCTCAAAAAAGTGTTTCTCTTCTGTTAGACTGAAGGATGTTGAGGGTTTCAATTTTATTTTACTCTGAGCTGCAATTCTCAGGCTCAGCTCTAAGTTTATGTTCGTATCTTTATATGCACGGTGGGAAATTGCTGTGACTTCACTGGATCTTCACAAACTGCATAGTTTTGTGGCAGCTTATGTATTATTTCTTGATTACCTTTTCTTAATAGCTTACAATGATAGTTATCTCCTATATTTCTCTTTTGAATTTTGTTTGTGGTTACTTGATCTGTTTTTGATGATCCTTTGACTCCCATAATGTGAGGAGGGAAGGGGTTTCTTTGCCATTTCTGATCTCTTAGATTGAGAACCCTTGAGTCCAGGGATCAAGACATACTGTAAGTAACAACAACTGCACAACAATTCTCAACTAAATCTTCTGCAATGGAAATGACGAGCTGAATAAAACACAAAGTAGAATGTGTTTGTTATGACTCACATATTGCCTAGAACTTCAGAGTCCCTGCCCATTTTGTTTAAAACAGACATGTCAGGTGACCTGGCCACAAAGACTCAGTGTGACACTGATGTGCATTTTGCTAAAACAAGGTCAGCAGTCAGAGCTGGTAGAGCTACACCCTGGTGAATTCAGCTACGACAGTTGCCCAGAAAATTATAATTTAGGAAATTATTTTCTAAATTTCATCAACATTTCTCATTTCTGAGCACTGGCATTTTAAAAAGTCTTATTTTTTTGGCCATTTACCTTATAAGTAAGTGACTCCTTTTCAGCAACAACAGTGAGAGAAAGTGGAAGACTGACCTAAGAGAGAAACAGGAAGAAAGAAATTGTCCAGAATTTTGAAATTATGTATTTCCACTTCCATTATATTTATAGTTTCAAAGAAATAAACAGAGAAATAATATTTGATTAGAATCTGAGATTGTGACTATTTCTCTGTTATTTCTGTAAACTGACATCCACCTTAAAGACATAGCTTTGGAAAAATGTATAAAATTGGAAACACATTTACCATAAAACATAGTCAACCCATCCTCCGCTTATTTTCACCTCAGCCTCAGATTTTGTGGCTACAGTCACAAAAAGGAATGAAAGGTCAATGAAGAACAACATAGTCTTGTTTAATCTTTAAAACTTAGTTAGTACTTTAAATGGCACCTAACTGGAACCTCAGCCTCCTGGACATGGACCCCTTTGAATTGTTGCCTCTGCGTGTCTCTCAGTGATGGTTCTTGAGATGGAATCTACTCAGAAATGCAGTCAACACCATGTCTGCCTTAGATTAAAAAAAGAGACAGAGATTTTTAATCAACCAGGTAAATAAATTACAGAGAATTTCAACTACAAATTAAAATGGACTTTCAGAGAGAGACATGGTTGGAACTGAAATGTCTACATTAAAGTTATGAACCTTCAGACAGCTACCTTTCCATGACTATCGCTTCTGTGTTACCCAAGATAGACGTTTTCCCCTCTTACTCTTTAAAATTATCAATGAAATTGCAGTTTCCTTGCATTTAATCTTGTCTTTCTTTTTGTTTTTGAGATGGAGTCTCACTCTGTCCCGCAGGCTGGAATGCAGTGGCATGATGTCGGCTCACGGCAACCTCCCCTTCTTGGGTTCAAGTGATTCTCCTGCCTCAGCCTCCCGAGTAGCTGGGACTACAGGTGCTCGCCACCATGCCTGGCGAATTTTTGTATTTTTACTAGAGACGGGGTTTCACCATATTGGTCAGGCTGGTCTTGAACTCCTGACCTTGTGATCCGTCCATCTGAGCCTCCCAAAGTGCTGGGATTACAGGCGTGAGCCACAGTGCCTGGGCTTAACCTTGTCTTTTTAAAGCAGAGTTTGACACATATTTGGTATGAGAATGAAGGGTAGCGTGAATAAAAACGAATAAGGGCTTTCCATTCAGAGGGACTGAATCTAGACTTTAGTAATGACTGCATTTTGGGTGAAACCTTTGTAAATGGAGACAAAAATGCATGAGTGTTTGTCTTAAAATTTTTTACATTTATTTTTAAAAAATTCACCTCGATATTGGAAAAGATAAAGGTGTTAATGTGTACTACTCCAGCAGTGAGGGAAGATTCTAGAATGTTCCCTGGTTGTTGCCCTCATACTTTGTGATGTTATGCTGATCCCTGCACCTTAAGTTCAAATTCCAGTTTCCTTGCTCAACTTGAACAACATGCAAGAGTTGGCTGTAAGGGCTGTTTTTTATTTTTTATTTTTCTGCTTGGTTTTGTTTTGCTTTGTTTTTTAACCACCTAATTAAAGAATTCTGGATATAGATTAACTTCTGGCCCACTCTATCCCCTCCCCTACTGTTTTAACTAACAGGGACTAAGCACCATGTCCTTTGATGGATTTCCTATTTTGATGGTAAAACCCTTGTTTTTCTTACAAAAAGTATCTTCTCTGTTTTTGACAAAACTCTAATCTTGCTTTTCTGACTCCGAGTCGCTGCATGCCTCTCTTCCATGTTTCAGGAAGGAACAATTAGGCAATCCTGCCATGTTTCTTCTGAAAGTAGCAAAAACAGTGGCTTCAAGAGCCCTTATGCTGAATCATGACATAGATATTTTTTTCTACACCACCCGGAACACTTTGAATTAAAGCAGGAAGCCTGATTCTAAGCCACTATTGAACTAAGCCCTGGAAAGAAAGGAGTGTGGAAGAAGGGGAGAGGGTGGAAGAAAAACAACCTTTTCTGAGGAAAAAGTTTAGTCTTTCTTCGGGTGTACAGTTTAAAAATGTGGGCTCATTGGAATGAATTTGAAGGTTAGGTTACAATTTGCAGATTTTGCGATTAAACTCATTGAATCAGCCTTTTTTTAACCCCTTAAGTGACGTATACATGGGATTAAACAGAATGAAATTCAGTTGTTTCTCAACTCACTCTCCTAGCCTCACATCTGTCAAAATCATTGCTGTTTGATTTTCTTTTCTGCAATGGCCCCCGAGACACATTTGCCTTTAAGCACTCGGGCTCTGGTGGGAGCTGCGTGTTCTGGGTGTCCTTAGGTGCACTGGGCTGGGCTAGGCAATGCAGCTCCTGTGTCCCGGGAAAGCTGCAGTCTGCTGAGTGTAAGATACACACCCAGGCCACACCTTCAGAGCCATGCAAAGCTGGAAGGAGACAGAGATAAGGTACACTGAAAGGAAGAAAGAAACTCCTCTTCTCTCTCCAAGCTGCATCTGCTTGCTCAGGTGAGAGGGCAGTGCCCTGCCATTATATTTTTCTTCTGATGAAAGAAAAGTGGCACTTGGACTGCTCCTCTCAGTAAAGGGTTAAGAGCCATGTCTTCCTAGAGAGGTTTCCTGATACCCACTCCTATCCAGTTCTGACTTCCTGGCACCCCCCTCAATGGGCTGCTCTTTGTCTTCTTTCTTTGTAGCCAGCTAGTGTACCACTTTCTCAGCCTCTCCCAACTGGGGAGTCCTCCTTCTTGACACTGGACTCCAGGAGTCTTGGAATATCTTTGCAGCCTCATGTCTAGCACTTAGCAGATGCAGGATTGTTAATCGAATGAGCAAACAAACTGTGGGAACCCACAAAGCTGTTCTGACTTCCTGACTGCCCTAGTAAGCTACATTTATGTTGCACCAGATAGGCCAAGCCTAACACTTCTCAAAATAGGAGATTCTTTGAAAAAGGGAGGGGAGTGAGGAGAGGAAAACAATGATAGAAGTGGTCTCCTGGTAAACAGATGTAAGAGCCTTTGAAAGGATCAACAAATAAAAACAAGCTGATAATGTGTTTGGCTGCAAATACAGTATTCTAAATCCAGATTTGGTGCTACCTTACTTTATCAGTGTGGAGCATTCACAAATGCAGTTGGTCCAGTTTCTGCAAGTATTTTTTTCCCTTTCAGTTCTGTGGAACTGAAGCCATCAAAATGCTAGTGTGATCTACACTAGTTATCTGGAAAGTTTTTAACTGTGCATCCTGTAAGTAAAAAATTCATCAGCCCACATCTTCTTCTATATAGTCATCAATTATTGGATGCACTTCTGTGCTAATATATCATGTATATTATAAAACATTATATATATATGTATATATAAAAATTAAGAGAAGATGATATAAAAACAGAAATAGAAATTCCAGGCCAGGCGTGGTGGCTCATGCCTGTAATCCCAGCACTTTGGGAGGCCGAGGTAGGCAGATCACGAGGTCAAGAGATTGAGACCATCCTGGCCAACATGGTGAAACCCCGTCGCTACTAGAAACAGAAAAAAATTAGCTGGGTGTGGTGGTGGGCACCTGAAGTCCCAGCTATTCAGGAGGCTGAGGCAGGAGAATGGCGTGAACCCAGGAGGCGGAGCTTGCAGTGAGCCGAGATCATGCCACTGCACTCCAGCCTGGGTGACACAGCGAGACTCTGTCTCAAAAAAAAAAGAAAAAAAAAAAAAAGAAGAAAAGAAATTCCAGTATTTTCTCCCTAAGTCCGAACAGATCATTATTGTACCCTATGTGGGTGAGCTGGAGGCTGCTGCTATAAGCATGACTTTTCCCACCTGTAACTTAATGATTTGGGCAAAGTCAGAGCTCCCCTCCTTTGAACTCTTGCAGGAGGATAGGTGAGATAGTGATGTGACTGTGGGCTACGCATTATGCTTCTCTCTGCCTCAGTTTACCTCTCCTGATAATATAGCCTTGTTTATCTTACAGAAATGTAGAGATTAATGGATGATATGCCTCATTCTGGACTTTAAGAGTGAGGTAATTCATTTGACACATTGTATATGAATTCCTTCTAATCTCTTCTATTTTCCGGGGAAATTCTATTATTTCATTAAATAGTGTTGATTCTCCCATTAAATGGGGGGTAATATTGTCATCTTCATCTTTGAATTGTGGACCTTAGCAGGAGGAGGAATCTTAGAGGGCAACTCTAGTCTAGTTTTTACCCAATGACATAACGGGAAGAGCCGTAAAGAAGGTGGTACGTTGCTTGATGTGGCAGATCAACCCGTTGCCTGCAAAATTGATCTCTCCTGTTTTCCTCTAATTTTGTTTACCCTCCTCTGAGTGCCATGTGCCTGAAGGCAGGTTAGGCTCCCTCTTCAGCCTCGGGGCAGGGGCGGAGGGCTGCATCTTGAGTAGGCAAGTCAATTATGGAGATACTAACTATCTGTCATGCTAAATGGTTGGGTTTATGCTTAGGTGTGTAATATGGTCTGACCAAGCTTTTTGGAAAGTTTCCTTCACTTTCCAAAGAGACACACCTAGTGGACATTCCCTTCCCACCTCGGGACCTCAGTATCTCTGTGTGGCGTGGACATTCCAGTAACTGTCTTACGGCCATGGAGGAAGCTAGCCTATGAGGATGACCTGTCCATGAGGTGTGACGGACTGGAAAGATGGTCACACATCATGGAGCTGCCAACCTAATTGTCCTGGAACTTTCATAACTCTGACTCTCAAGCCACAAAAAATGATAAGTGCTCTCATTGTTTAAACTTCTTTAGTTGCATTTTTCTGTGATTTGTAGCCAAAATGCATCCTGACTGATACACTTATCCAAGGAGCCTGGGGGTGGCAGAAATGGAACAAGAATCCAGAACTTTAAAATAGCAAGTATTGTACTGCTTGGGCCTTATTTACGAATCATAGCTTGTAAGAGCAGTTTGTTCCTTTCACTTCAGGAACTTTGGTCCCTGTGTCTTCGAAGGCTCTGAAAGAATAACATTATTTGATTATACAAATGTTCTACTTTCTTGCTTCCAATGCGTGTTCAACTCTGGTGACATCTTGATGGGCTTCTTCTGGGAATACATATTTACTTTTTCATATTTAGCTTCTCATCCAGGGATATCCAGTTACACTATAAATATCATCTATTGGCAAATATAATTTGCCTACAGAGCCCTGGACCAATAGTCCCTCAGTGAATTCGTGACAAAACATCTGCATGTCGAATCAGGGTAGTCTCATGTTCAAACCAAAACTCTATCCGCTGCTGGTCCAAGGTGCCTCTCACTGTTGCCAATTAGCCGGGACACCCAGAACTAACCCAGGAGCTTATAAAGGTAATGTGTGGTTTCAAATCACCCACAGACACCCATAGTAAATGGAAAAGCTTTTGTCAACATCTTTAATGGTTTCAGTTGGTAAATTATTAACAGAATATATGTGGAGTCCTCAGCATTTCAAATACATTTGCTTTCTGAACAAGTACATTGGAGAACAGTCTCTTCTGCCAAGTTCCAAGTTGCAGGTGCCCACTCTACTGCCCTCCCTCCCTGTCTCCTGTCCTGGGCTGTGTTAGGATCCTCCTTCTCTTGCTAAAGGGGGCTTCTCTCCACACTCCTGAGAGCTCTTAGCTTCTTGTGCACATTTACCCTTGTCCAGGCCCTATCATGTGAATAGTTTTGTTTCATTCGACTCTTCCTCTCCAGACATGTGGGGGAAAGATGACAATTTGAAAAACATAGGCCACTCGTGGTGGCTCACGCCTGTAATCCCGCACTTTGGGAGGCCGAGGTGGGTGGATTACTCGATCCCAGGAGTTCGAGACCAGCCTGGGCAACATAGTGAGACATCATCTTTACAAAAAAATAAAAAATTAGCTGGGTGTGGTGGCACATGCCTGCAGTCCCAGCTACTCAGGAGACTGAGGTGGGAGGATCACTTGAGCCTGGGGAGTTTGACGCTGCAGTGAGTTGGGATTGTGCCACTGCACTGCAGCCTGGGTGACAAAGTGAGAACCTGTCTCGTAAATAAAGAAATAAAAATTAAACAACAACAGCAACAACAAAACACTGGGCTGGACGTGGTAGCTCACGCCTGTAATCCTAGCACTTTGGGATGTTAGGGCAGGCAGATAACTTGAGGTCAGGAGTTCAAGACCAGCCTGGCCAACATGGTGAAACCCCATCTCTACTAAAAATACAAAAATTACCCGGACATGGTGATGCATGCCTGTAATCCCAGCTACTTGGGAGGCTGAGGCAGGAGAATCATTTGAACTTGGGAGGCAGAGGTTGCAGTGAGCAGAGATCAGTCCCCTGCACTGCAGCCTGGGCAACAGAGCAAGACTGTCTCAAAAACAAACAAACAGACAAACAAAAAAACCTGGTTCTAGTAAAGGCTCTGCCACTTACTGACTTATTCACCTTGCGTAAATCACTTAACTTCTCTCAGCCTTGGTGTCTTTCGGCTGTCAGTTGGCAATTGTCACACTCTTTGTGGCATCTACGTCTCAGAAGCTTCAGAATCAAGCAATCTAATCCCCGTCGTCGAGAGCCTGAAAACCTTATAGTTCTCACTATTGGGTATTGTTTATGTTGACATTTTTTCTTCACAGGAGGTTCACAACACATCCGTTCAAATGCTGGGATTGTGACTAACTCAGGCAGGAAGAACAAGTCCTCGTGTCAATGAGTGGAAGGATGACACATTTGCTGGAAAATACAGTGTGTTGTCGTATTCACACTAACACCACTGAGAAGTTGATCTTGTTATTATTCGCAGTGACATTTCCTGGCTTAGACCTAGCATACTGGGTAATGCCCGTATGTTGGGAACATTCAATACTGCAGTGGAGAAAGGGAAAGGCTTGGCAGGTGGTGAGGAAGACTACTGGAAGGGTGGATGGGAGAGACAGGTTATTCTTTTATCAAGGTTTTTTTTTTTTTTAAAGAGCATTAGCTGTTACATTGTTTTGATTACATCTGTGGGACAGGAGATATAGACCAGAGTTAAAAAGCAATAAACTGTATAGGTTATCACTGTCTCTAACGCAGTGACTCTGGGCAAAATAGGTAGCTTCTCTAAATTTCTCTCATTAATTAAATGGAAATGGGAATAGTAACTACCTCATTGGGTTGCTGTCAGTATTAAATGAGATAACACGCAAAGTAACTAGCACATGATGATAGTATGTGCATATGCATGGCTAGTGCACACAACTGTGGGTACACCTTAATATTACCCAGTTTCTGGTTCACTGAGGAGTCACCCATTCCACCAATCATTTGTTGATCCCATATAAACGTAATGCTATGCTGCAAGGCAATGAGCTCCCAAGGTACTTAGAGTCTAGATAGGAAGTAACGCCAGGCACAGTGGCTTACGCTTGTAATTCCAGCACTTTGGGAGGCCGAGGCAGGTGGATTAACTGAGGTCAGGAGTTTGAGACCAGCCTGGCCAACATGGCAAAACCCCATCTCTAGTAAAAATACAATAATTACCCCGGTGTGTTGGCATGCGCCTGTAGTCTCAGCTACTTGAGAGGCTGAGGCAGAAGAATGGCTTGAACCCGGGAGGCAGAGGTTGCAGTGAGTTGAGATTGCACCATTGCGCTCAAGCCTGGTCAACAGAGTGAGACTCTGTCTCGAAAAAAAAAAAAAAAAAAAGAAGAAGACAAGGACAAAGAAAACAAGGAAAAATACAGATGGAAAGTAAATAAGTTAAGATGCTAAGTACAGACCATTGCTGATTATAGGTGCTGAGAAAAGTATTAGTCACTTGAGACCTGAAAAACTCATAGAAGTGCTTCACAGGCAGCATATCATGGAGAATGATTATGTTTTAAATTAGGGAAAAAATTCCAGGTGTAGATCAACAAGAGCAAATCTATTCTGAGGAAGGAGAAGAAATCCTGGCTAGCTGGAATGCCCAGCCAATGGGAACCGGCTGGATTGCAAGGCAAGGTCGGGCATCCCTTCCAGAGACGCAGCCATTGGCTCGAACACCCATAGGGCCTTCTCAGTCATTGCTCAGGAATTCTTGCTTCTAAAGGGAGCAGCTGCAATGAGCAATGCCTGGGAACACATTATTAACTCGCAATACACAGTGTGGCCCGCTCTTCCTTTCTGTAAACAGTTACTTGTTGATCAACAACGTCTACTGAGTGGTTTTGGTTTGCTAAGCATTAAGAAAGGTTATGAAGCAAGTTGAGACCATGCAAGATACCTGGCCAGAAGATCATTCTCAGTATGGACGTAGGATAAAACACACAGGTCAGGGGAATAAATGTTTACAGAATAGGAGTGCTACAAATTTTAAGAAAGAACATACAAACCAGCATAATATAAATAGAAAATGGGGTTACATGCCTCATTTGTTGACAAGGGTGGGGTAGTTGTGAGGTTGGTGTGTGTGCAAAGCAACATTGGGAAAATCTGAAATCATGATTTGACTCTGCTTCCCCTGATGCAACAGAGGCCCACTCAGCCTCGGGGGAGCAGGCGACTCGCCACAGTATTTCCTGTTTGCTTGTCAGGTTGCCCGTTGTATTTGATCTTTCTCCATCAAAGCAGTGGTGATGTGTTCAATCATTATTTCTTAATCCTCTTGCTCATTTTCTTTTTTATTCATTGATCATGTGTCTCCACTCATTCCACCTCAGCCTGATGCTTGGTGGAAGTTGAACAATTTCCTCCCTCAGTTGCTGACAAGTCTTTCTCATCCTGCAATATTTTTAGAATGTTCTGGGATTGTGGGGATCCCTGGATGCATTCAGCTTTTGCTAAGTGTTGGGGCAAGCAAAACTCTGGCAGGTGAGATGCAGATACTGCATCTGTAATTTAGAATGAGAGTGAGAGAAAATACAAATGTGGGTACTAAAAAATGGTGTTAGTCTTGGAAAATGAGGTTCAATCATAGCTATCTAAGGTTTGTATATGCTCATAAACACAACTGACAGAAACAAAGAACAACCACTTCCAGTCAGACACCTGCCAAGTCTTTGGAAAGTTGAGGCGGAAAAGATGATGAGAAAGGCTAGGATGGGATCTCCCATCAGCTTGATCTCCTGGGAGCAGGGACTGGATCTTTTTCCTCTCTGCTGAATGCATTGTGAATGCTCACTTAGAGCCTTGCATGCATGAATAAACGAACAAACTCTAAAACGTTTCCATGGCTAAGAAATAACTTTGAGCCAAGCCATAGTCTTCTGAGGCTTAACTTCTAGGTTTAGCAGAAAATCACTGTGTCTCTGAATTGTTCCTGGACTGACTGCAAGTTTTGGTAATCTGGTGTTTCCTTTGGAATAAAACCACTATGTGAGGCCTGAGATCAAGTGCCTGTGCAGCTTTTCCTGGATAAGTACTGTTGGTGGTTGCAGAGTCTTTTTGTTTCTAGAGTTTTATTTTCTGAGACCCCTTGCCATTAATATTAGACTTTATTTTAATATAACTGTAGAATTTCAAGATTTAAATTTTCATAGAAATTATAGCATTTAACATGTGAGTATTCAAAATCCACAACTATTTACTTTCTAAGTAAAATACACATTATTTTGCACAAGAATAAACAGCAAGAAGTATCACATAGAAGAAAATCCACATTGTAACTTTGTCATAATAATGTCCTTGGATCTATGATTCTTTTTAAGAAAAAAAGAAAGAACTATTTGTCTCATGGACTGGGGAAAAAAATAGGTGGGGAATACAGGCACCTTCTTTGACAAAAAAGGAATTATACTTTGTGTCATTCAACATTTTTCTCTCTCCTTTTTCTGCCAGCCAAAGAACAAAACAAAACAAAAACTCAAAAAAACAAAGAAATCACTGCAACAATAGCAGCAACAACAAAAATAATTAATAAGAGGATTTAGGTGGAATGCTATAAAAATTAGATCAGCAAATAAGATTATGGAATTTCATGTGGCTTCTATAATTCTAGGAAATAGATGTTTTATGTGTTGCTACTAAAGGAAAGTGGGATATAGAAGAAAACAAGAAGAAAAGAGAAGAAAGAAAAGGAAAGAAAAATCTCTGTGTCATGGTCAGTGTTTTCCAACAGGGCACTATTAACATTTGGGGTAAGGTGATTAACCATATTTTATAAACACGAAGAAGAATTCTGATAGGAGCTTAAACACGAGTTGTACTCCTCTTGATTAAGTGTACATTTTATTTCCACTTCCAAAATCCCTAATGTTTTAAACTTTTTTTGAAAGAGGATTTCTTCCTGTTACAGTTTATAAATGTCTCAAAGTGTGGGTGTATGGCAAACCATTCCAAATTTACCCTCAGAGAAGTATTCTTTACTTTTTTGACTGTTCTGTTTCTCCATTTGACTTTTGCATGAGAATCCTCATCTCACTCTGCTCTTCTGTCTTTAAATTCACCCTCTTGGGTGAACTAATTCATTCTTATGGCTTCAGTTGCTGTTGATGGCCTAGTTTTTACACCCATCACTGACATTCCAACTACTCTTCAGCCCTAAGTCTTATGCAAGGGTGAGAATTTGCACTTAGATCCATTTTCCTCATCTAAGAAACTGATAAAAATCAAACTCATCTACTTTTCTTTTGCAATATTGGTGACACCATCATTTATTGAGCTTTTAAATTTCACAAATATTTGGGTGTCTATTGTATACCTATTATGCTAAGTTCTAGTAATACGATGGTGACCAAACAGGCAGAACCCTGATGTCATGGAACTTTATAGTATAGGGGTAGAAAGGTATTGGTAAAATGATCACACAAATATTTATAATAGAGATAATGGTCATGAGAAAAACTACAGATTCCTACAAAGGTACAATATAAAGACCTCACATAGCCTGATCAATTAAAAAAAAAAAAAAAAAAAAAAAAAAAGGCTGGGCACGGTAGCTCTTGCCTGTAATCCCAGCACTTTGGGAGGCCGAGGTGGGCAGATCACCTGAGGTCAGGAGTTCGACACCAGCCTGCCCAACATGGTGAAACCCCGTCTCTACTAAAAATACAAAAAATTAGCTGGGCCTGGTGGCAGGCGCCTGTAATCCCAGCTACTTGGGAGGCTGAGGCAGGAGAATCACTTGAACCCAGGAGGCAGAGGATGCAGTGAGCCGAGATCATGCCACTACACTCCAGCCTGGGCGACAAGAGTGAAACTCCATCTCAAAAAATCAATCAATCAATCAACCAATCAATCAATAATTAAAAAAACCTTTTAGACTGCATTTCCTTTAAATCCCCAACCCCCTCAATCACTAAGACCTATTGGCTGCACCCCCATTTTTGTAACTGCAGCTCTATTGAAGGGCCCTCCATTTCTGCCCTCCAATTAGCATGAATTACTCTAATTAGGTCCTCACTGGACTTTTATCATAGACCATCAGCACACAGCTGTCATGTTAATATTCTCAAATATTCATTTTTTTCACATCACTCCTCAACTTAATCGCCAATGATCCCCAATAATCCACCGAATTTACTTCAGCATATTACTGTGCCTAGATGTGTTCATTGTGCTAATAGATAATCTGTCACCACCTCCTATTCAGCATTACATATGCTGTTCCCTGCACCCAGAGTGCTGCCGTTCTTCTCTTCTGTACCCTTCACCTTCCATATTTCAGTGATTTTCAAGCCCTCAACACTTGGAGAGTGGGGGATGACAGGGGAAGAATAGGGGAGACAGAGAGGGCTGGGAGGTAGGCTCAGGTCTTAGAACCCTCTGCACTGGATTTCCTTAAGATTTCATTTGAGGAAAGGGGTCCAAGGCAAAACAACAACAACTTGAAAATCATTACCCTCATCACCCACTTCCTCCCAACATTGACTTTTCTCCTCCATCTTCAGTCTCTAGAGTGGTATAACTGTACTCCTAGATGAGATGCAGTTGTTTAGCTTTTGCCTTGCATTCAACTCTTAATAAATTTGCCTCCTTGAGTCTTGTTTTCTACTTCTTTTTGCATTCCCTAAAGTGCTTTACTATTGTGTAAATGAATGAACAAATTGAGGAACACATGAATGCTCTGTGGTACTTTTAACTAGTGAGAAATTTGTTTCTAAATTATGGTTTTAATCTATCCTTAGCCATTTTCAGCAATGAGATAAATAGAAATAATCAATATATCATAAGTGACGTTCTGTTTGGGTTTCCCTGCCAGATGCGGGTGAATCCACATACCTGGCCAAAAAATAAGGGAAAGGGTTAGTGAGAAGTGATGAGAATGTTCTTTCTGAAACTCCTTATTCACTGGGATTGGCTGCCTGCCTTGTTCTCCTTCCTTCAATGCCCCCGAGGTTTACCTTTGCTAATCTGTGACATGGAGATTCACTTTTTTTTTCTTTCTTTTTTTTTTTGAGATGGCGTCTCACTCTGTAGCCCAGGCTGGAGTGCAGTGGCGCGATCTCGCCTCACTGCAAGCTCCACCTCCCGGTTTCAGGCCATTCTCCTGCCTCAGCCTTCTGAGTAGCTGGGACTGCACTCCCGGCTAATTTTTTGTATTTTTAGTGGAGACAGAGTTTCACCGTGTTAGCCAAGATGGTCTCGATCTCCTGACCTCGTGATCTGCCCGTTCTCGGCCTCCCATAGTGCTGCGATTACAGGCGTGAGCCACCGCGCCCGGTGCAAATGTTATATCTCACATCTCTTAGGGAGAATGGAAATCTCTTTAAGACTAAGGTCTACTTTTTTAAGTTAGAGTAATGTGAGTTTAATTGCATCACAAATATTGTTAGCACTTATTATTCAAGCTTGTTCCTGAATTATAACAGGACACTGATTTATCCCAAATTCCCAACTGGGAACAAAGGACAAAGACAAGTCCCTGCAGTGGTTTCTCCACTGAGCCCAAAAACCACATCTGATAAGCTATGTAATTTGCTATAGCAATTTGTGCCAAAAATAAAGGCACACTTTTGCAGAGTCGCACATTTCTAAGAAAAACTGAACTCCGCCCCATGCTAATCCAGCTCCTTTCTTTCTTTTTCAAACTTGATGTTTATGGATAGAAAATACCAGCCTGCATCTTAGGTCCCATACCATTGATGTGCCTTGGCCAAATGGCTAGGTCCATTGGCCTCTAGTCACCCCAAGTCTCTCTTGCTGTCACTCTGAAACCTGAAGGGTGAGTGTAGGCAACAGCAGTGGCCTGTTTTACGACATCCCAATGTATGATGTCTTTAACAGCACAGCAGATTCTTGGCTGATGGCCCTGGTTAAAGGAAGGAGGCACCGCATCTTCGAAGTCATCAATTTTAATGAGCACTGCAACTATTCCAGTAAACTAGATCCCTTTATTTTTGTTTGCTTGACAAAGAAACTTGATACATCTAAGACATTTATTTCTTTTTAGTTCAACACCAGGACAGGAACTTGCTTTTTCACCACCACTATTAGGCCCCCAATGGTGCTAAAAATTACTGTGCAGTCTTTTGGAAAGAGAAGAAGAAAAGAGGCTACGAGAAAAAGAAAAACAAAAGAACAAAACCAAGCAAATACAAATTTTTGAAAAATTCAGGCTTTCTTTGGCTCAGAGGTTAAACATGAATTGTTAGAGTTCCCTTTCAAAGTTGGAGTTTGCCAAGGAATCTCATAAGCTTGCATGGTTTTGTGGAAGTTACAAGAGAAATAAGAAATTTCATCTGCATTTTCAAAGGCAAGGAGTATTCAGTTGTGTGTGCATGTGTGTCTGTATCTGTGCCTGTGTATGAGACAGAGAGAGAGAGAAGAGAGAGAGAGAGAGAGAGAGAGAGAGACCGATAGACAGATAAATACAGCCAGAAGCCAAGGAAAATTCAACTACTTTATTTACAACATAATGAATTGAAATCTTTGGAAGGACTATTTCTGAGCTCTATGAGAAGGACACATTAGAGGTAGCAAGTAATTTCTGTGGTTTGTAGTGAGATAAACAAAGAGGTAAGTTGCTTGAGATGCTTGCATATTAGAGAAAACAACCCAGCCTTTGCTTCTAATCTTTTCCATCTTTGTGCAAACTCAGTGAACTCTTATTCCACAACTGAAGGCAACAGGCAGGCATTTGTTTTAACTCCTTAAGTAAACTCAAGTTCTAGAATCATTAAAGTCGAAAGTCCTTGTACAAATCACTAAATACGTTCCTTATTATAAGGAATTCATAGCACAGGGCAAACTGTGTCATCTCTTATAAATTTTTCAATCAAAATAAATTTCTCCTTTTTCTGTTAAAACATTCTTTTAATGGAAGAAGGGGGGGAAACAGCCCAGAAAAAATTACGCAAATGGCAAGGTAGTGACAAGGCATCTATCAAAGTGGCTCTGGAAATTCCAATTTTTAAAGTGCTATAAAAATATCATTATTAATGATGATTGACTGGGTTTTCAGAGCCAAGATATTTCAAGGCTGCTAAGTTAGAGTTGAGTGCAAAAGCGGGGGTGCTAAAATGGCTTCAGGGTTCCTTCACTTTGTTTCTTCATTGATTTTTAAGTAACATGTGAACACAGTCAAATTGATGATTTTCATTTTGAATTAGTTTGCCCTCTGTCATGCAGAGCTTTCCATCTTTTCCTGACTGTCAGTGTCTAATTCATCTTCATCAAGTCCCCAGCAGGAAGATTCAGATCTTATTACTCTTTGTTTTACAGTTTTATCATTTACAGGAAATTGGGACACAGAGAAAAATAGAGAGGAATCTACCCAAGCTTTAAGTGGAACTAGTCAAGGGGAGAAGGTACACATCCACTTCTGGGCCTGGATGTACAGACTCTCCTTTATTGCAGCAGCTGCCGTAGGTGAAACAAGGGACTATAATCAAATACTCCCTGGAGTTATTTTTTGTTTGTTTACTTTGCTTTGCTTTTGTTTCAGATTCCTGAGAGATATTCTGTCTTGGTCTGTGTAAATCTCCTACTTTGTACCTGTTGCCTTCATGAACCTAGAAGTGCTCTCCCTTTTACAGATAGAGAAACTAAGGCTAAAGAAAAACATGTTTGGAATAAGCGATAACCATATTAGATTTCAGTATGATCAACCGTTACCGTAAAAATCTTGTATCTTGCTCTATTTTCAGTCACTGCGAAGGCTGGGAAAAATGACAAGTATGGTTTTTTAAAGTGTAATGAAAATGTGCCTGAAAACATGACAAAAATATTGTTTAGGTAAGGCCCAAGGCCCAAGTTAGAGCACTTCTTAAAGGACACAGAGGGAAAAAGAAAAAATGTCAACACCAACAAAACCTATCATTTGCTGAGCAAAAATCTCCTTCCTACCCCCTGAAGTGCCTTAACGCTCCACCTTCTGTTTCTAACAGCTAGAGCTGCTGCAGCTTCTGAAGATTCATTCTTGCAGTCCTATGGGAAGTCACCAGTTTGTCCTTTCAACAGAGTTCCAAAAGTGGAAAAAGGAAGGGTTTAAGCAACTGTCAACCAGGAAACTTTTTGTTTGTTTATTTTTTAAAAAGAAGACTTATCAAGCTAGCCAAGAAATTTTGTCGAAGTTACAGGCTGTCATTCTTTATAATCGTTCTACTTTCTTTTTCTTTCTGAATCCTGCATTTTCATGGAGGATAGATAATCTTCGGCATTATCCTCATTGGCTCGGCTTAGCTCTGTCCCTTGGGGTCCTGCTGACTCTATAAACTTTCAACTCCTAAATCCAGTGATGGCTCACCCAGGAAAGAAAAAAGCAAACTGAACAATAAAATTCAAGCCATAGCTTCCGTTGTGACTCAAGAATAGAAAATGTTGTTAATGGCCAACAGCATATAAAGTGTCATTAATCACCAATAATTTATTATTTCCCAGTGGGGTCTCCAAACAAACACCATCTTGCCCAACTCCCTTACTATCCAGGATTGGAAAAATTTTTCAAAGGTAATAATCTGATTGAATCTTCATCTAAGATTGAGCAGTTTGAAAATTTTTCATAAAAATTAAATATACCCAAAAGGAGAAAGTAAGTTTCCTTCCTTTCGTTTCTTTCTTAAGCCCCTCTCTTGTCTCTCTTCCTTCCCTTAGCAAGTCTTTGGCTGTGTCAGCTCTGCTATGCATGACTGGTTTGCTGTGATCTATGGAAAACTCTTACTACTCCAGGAATTTTAGTTTGTTGGGTTTGGGCTATAGGGTTTTGTTTTGAGGAAGCCTTAAAAGCTTATATTCCAGCCAAAACCTTTTATTCTTGGAACTGCACAGATAAATTAGACCATGTTGGGAAGGACTTTTGCACTTACATTGCCAGGAACAGTTTACAAGTGTATCACAAAACATTAAGTATTATTTGGGTGTTCACACAATAGGTTGATAGGATGTTGTCTTTTTTCCTCTGCTGTTCTTAATGCAGGATATACGTAGTTGAAAGAATAATATAAATTCATTTATCGATAGTTCTAGCAATAAATTAGAATATTTGATTTGGAGGGTCCTAGTAAGTATTTATCACAACAAACCCACATTCCTAATATCATATGGAAGAGAGCTTCATTCTTCTTCGTGTACAAAAGTCACTTCAAAAGCTTGTGTTGAAGGCCAGGCGTGGTGGCTCACGCCTATAATCCTAGCACTTTGGGAGGCCGAGGTGGGTGGATCGCTTGAGGTCAGGAGTTTGAGCCCAGCCTGGCCAACATAGCAAAACCCTGTCTCTACTAAAAATTCAAAAATTAGCTGGGTGTGGTGGCATGAGCCTGTAATCCCTGCTATTCGGGAGGCTGAGGCAGAAGAGTCACTTGAACCTGAGAAGCAGAGATTGCAGTGAGCTGAGATTGTGCCATTATACTCCAGCCTGGGTGACAAAGCGAGACTCCATCTCCAAAACAAACAAACAAACAAAAAAAACTTGTGTTGAGCAGGAAGAGCCCCAAACTCACTCTCTGGTGGACTTACCTTCTGGGGCTAGCTTCACTGGAGTTTAACTAGAATATTTGGGATCTAAATAAGAATTTAAATAATTACTCATTTTCTGTGTTGGAGTAACAATTTTAATGGTGCACAACATTGTAATTTTAAGTACTGCATTTAAGTAGGGAATTAATGGGGAAGAGAATTGCATTTGTTAAGAGCTACCTATGTGCTGGGCTCCCAGTATATTCTCCTTGCAGCCCTGGAGGGTGGGTATCATTATCCCCATTTCATAGATGAAGAAATAAAAGTCTAGAGGGGTTAGATGACCCAACCAATGTTAAAAATGTAACAGCTAGCAGCCTAGGAAGGTCTATATTACTCCAAATCCATACTCTTTTCCATGATAACCTATTGCCTCTAAAGGGTGAAATGGCTAATTTGATTTCCACCACTACTGCCTATGTAGACAGGCAAATTTCACAGAGAATATTATCCCTTCCGATCGTCTGTCAATGAGAGGTGGGGAAGGCCATTGCCTTTGGATAAACCTGTCTCTTCAGGAATTTCTAGGATGAGGAGAGTGTCTTCTTCTCCTTATTGTGTTGTCCAAGAGTAATGGGCAGCTTGGAAAGGCATTCCAGAATTACAGCCAATGGTGAAGAATTTGAGGTGAGGGAGGATGAAGCATGTGCTGGCACTGTTGTATCAGGTGTAGTAACATAATCTTGAGTCAGCCTGAGCTTTCCTATGATCTTCAGTTTGTGATCTTTCCATAGGGCCTTGAGAGTTAGACGATCTCAGCCCCATGATCAGAACAGGTTCATGGTTGGGTGGGAGTGGTTCCAATTCCATCCGTAATTGTGAAACATGCGGGCTCATATTCTGGGATACACACTTCTCCAGCTGTCAACACCTTGATTGTTGAATGACTAAATTACCTTCATATTAAAGACTGTTAATTCTATAAGGATCTTTCTCCTGAGAATGAAACACACTGTGAGTCATCTCCGAAAATTTAGGGGGTACAACTTGACCTGAATAGGGCTAGATGATTAACCAGTCAAAGAGAGGTCAACTTTTCTTACTGCAAATTCACTCAATCTGAGACATGAATATGGTGAAGTTTGCCAAAGAGGGTAACCTAAGGCAAAGATCACATGAGGTTGAAGACTATTAGAAGAACAGGATTCCAGCAAGATATGCTTCTAGCAGGGCTGACTTTGTGGGAGTGCAAACCTGAGCAGTCACATAGACTCCATACTTTGTTTAATGCTGTGCTCTTGTTGTCTGGATTTTTTTTTTTTTTTTTTTTTTGAGATGGAGTCTTGCTCTGTTGCCCAGGCTGGAGTGCAGTGGCACGATCTTGGTTCACAGCAAACTCTGCCTCCTGGGTTCAAGCAGTTCTCCTGCCTCAACCACCTGAGTAGCTGGGATTACAGGCATGCTACCACGCCCAACTAATTTTTCTATTTTTAGTAGAGACGGGGTTTCACCATGTTAGCCAGGCTGGTCTTGAACTCCTGACTTCAGGCTGATCCTCCTCAGCCTCCCAAAATGCTGGGATTACAGCCATGAGCCACCATGCCCTGCCGCTGTCTGGAAATTTTTAACACTCGTTGAATAAGGGGCTATCATGTTTTCATTTTGCACTGGGCCTGCAAATTAAGCAGCTCATCTTGGCTGCTAGTAAAATGATGAGAACTACCAGGGATAAATAAGATTAGTGAAATAGCACCCAGATGGTGTCTCAGAACGGTGGGTGACCAAGCATTGGCTGTAAGTAGAACTCACTTCACCTGGTTGGTGAGTTTACTGCCAGCACTGCACGGGGCAGATTTCACAGAATGGGGAAAGACAGGACTACTGGTCAGGGAAGAACAGGCATACTGGGGAAGATTCCTCAGGGAGCAAATTAGTAAGGCCTTTTCCCTCTGGGGTAATAAAATAGACACAAAGAAGAACTTGCAGGGTTAGAAGACTGGGCTTGACTCAGGAAGGGTGAGGATGTACCTGCAAATTCAGAGTAGGATATCCTGAAGTGCAGAAAATAAATCTTTAGCTATTTATCATCTTTGTACCCAAATAAGGTTCCCATGGGAATGCCATATTGACCAAACTGGAAAGCCCCACACCAGGGACAAATATTACAATGGAGGTTGTAGAAGATATTAAAAATTTATAAGACTTCACCCTGAGTATCCTAGATAAAAAGGGAATCAGTAATTACATACCAAAGAACATAACTAGGATAACTTTTCAATCACTTGATTTTTTGGGGGGTAACTTTTTCATGTTTGTTGTCATTATCTCCATCTATTTTTCCATACTATCTTAAAAATGGAAGAACCTATGTGCTTATTCTGGGCTACAGCAAGAAAGGGAGGAGGTGGGAGAATCATATTATACTTTGCAGTCTACCCTGGAGAGAGCCTACCTTGAAAAGAAACAAATCATGGAATATAGAGTAGGAGGGGACAGCTTTTTTTTTTTTTTTTTTTTAGCAAGTTAAATACTTAGGGTGTATAGGGAGGAAGAAAAGGTCCCTTTGTGACGCAGCTGGGGATGAGCAAACGATATTAGGGGGCATGGAGGCCTGTCTCTTTCAGACATACTCAAGAGAAGGCGTTATCCCAGCCTCCAAGAGATTCAAAGAGATTCATAAGCGTTTAAATGATGGAACTCTATTGTCTCAATCAACTAAAAACACATTTCCTAATGATTTGTAGCTCTCTGCTGGCTGGGTGAAGGCACCTGTGTACAAACCTAGTGTGGTCATCAGTCTGAGTGCCATCTTCTTGGAGATGTGAGGATGTGCCTCCGGATAGCATAGAGAGCCTGCCAAGACTTATCAAACTCCCCTGTCTCCACTACTATGATGGTTCACGAGGAACAAATGCTACAGTCATAACGATTTGCAGTGCGTCTCCAGGATTAGGTAGAAAAATGAAAAAGCTGGGGGATGGTTGGGATTTTGTTTTGTTTTTTGCTTCCAGTTTGTGGTTATGACTGGAAAGGAAAGGAGAAAGGAGGGTAATAGCTGGTTACATGGAAAACATCTAAAGGAAAGAATTCGTCTTCTGGATCATGACAGCAACATCAGAAAGATGTACTACTGAAGACGGAAAGGGCAACAGATCAAAGTGGAGAGCATATTTAACAAGGATGAACGGATAAAGGGGAGGGAGAAAAATCAAGACCAACTACCAGCTAGGTAACAAGGACAGTGAGCATGACAGAGAAAGAATTTGTACAGTGAAGCTGGCCCCCAGTAATTATCATTCTTTCCTTCATTCGACAAATAACAGAGAAGTTTGCTTAGAATAATCTTTATGTCTTTAGGAAGCTATCTTATGTCAACAGAATGGAGGTGACAAAATGAGCTCAAAGATTTAAAGCAAAAAATAAACATAATATTATTGAGAGCACTAAGACTGAATGAGATAAAATTCAGCCTAAAAAAATGTTAAGAGAGGCTGGGCACGGTGGTTCACGTCTGTAATCCCAGCACTTTGGGAGGCCGAGGTGGGCAGATCACCTGAGGTCAGGAGTTTGAGACCAGCCTGTCCAACATGGCGAAAACCTGTCTCTACTAAAAAATGCAAAAATTAGCTGGGCCTGGTGGTGTGTACTTGTAATCCCAGCTACTCAGGAGGCTGAGGGAGGAGAATCGCTTGAACCCAGGAGGCAGAGGTTGCAGTGAGCAAAGATCGTGCCACTGAACTCCAGCCTGGGTGACAGAGCAAGACTCTGTCTCCAAAAAACAAACAAACAAAAAAAAGAAATTAAGAGAAAGACATACTTTATTCAAAAACTTATTCTATAGGAGAAACAAGAGATTAAGCCATGTATAACTAAGATATATATCAAGATGGAGACAAAGGTAAAGCAAATAAAGCAAATGAGAAATTAATTATACTGCTATATACACCTCAAGACCATGATGGAGGAGGGAGGAATTGGATATTGTGTTTTTGGTGTTACATCTTGGTACGAAGTAACCCTTTGCAGTAAGGGGAGAATTTTATTATCTTTGAAAAAGTTAATTTTGCTCAAATTAAAGTATTTGGTAAATGCCTAACTTTTAATGTTGACATTTTAAATCTCTATAAAAGAGACAGCATACAAGAGAGTTGAATGTCAATATGGAGATTCTAAGGGGTAATAACGAGGGAGTAACCAGAATCTGGGAGCCTAGACTATAATGAAAGTCATGTATGTGTTCCTGCTCGTACTCTTCGAAATGAAGTTCTTGGACAGGGTGATTCCACAAATTCTTATTGGTCTGCATCAAGATGAAAGTAAGCATTGGAAACTTTTGCAGCGATTTTTATCACCACACCATTTTTATTTTATTTTATGAAACTAAAACTGATCCCTTACCACAAATACTTTGAGAGGCACTCTTCTAGTTCATAATAAAATGAAATTCGAAAATTTTACTGCCTTTTGTCCTGAACGTGAATACAGCTTGAGAAAAGGAAAGAGGGAGAATGTGAATAGATTGAAGGGCTCGGGAAAGTACAGAGAAATAAAGTATGTATGCTGCGGTCTCACATACTAGATTTCAATCCTGGTTCCTCTACTCACTTTACTTATCTTCTGGAAGTACCAGTTCCCTCAAATGTAAACTATTATAAATGTCATAAGCTAAATTAACAGGGTATTGTAAGGATTAAGAAGCCATGTATATAAACTTCTTTGCAGACTGGGCACAGTGGCTCACACCTGTAATCCCAGCACTTTGGGAGGCCGAGGTGGGCAGATCATAAGGTCAGGAGTTCGAGAACAGCCCGGCCAACATAGTGAAACCCCGTCTCTACTAAAATTATAAAAATAAGCTGGGCGTGGTGGCGGGTGCCTGTAGTCCCAGCTACTTGGGAGGCTGAGGCAGGTGAATTGCTTGAACCCGGGAGGCGGAGGTTGAGGTGAGCCGAAATCGCGCTGCTACACTCCAGCCTGGGCAACAGAGCAAGACTCCGTCTCAAAACAAAACAAAACAAAACAAAACAACTTCTTTGCAAACTGTAGAGCACTATTCAAATGCTAATTCTTAAGACCCCCATTCCCTTCTACCCTCAGTCCCCCAAGAGAGACTGAAGAGAGGATGTATGCAGCAATCTTTATATTCTGTATCTCATCTGTTGCAGCTGCAATAGGATTGGGTCGCCCACTTTCCTGCCACAGCAGAAACGAACATCTTCCTCTCTCTAGCTGTACCATCCTAATATCATGGGCCTGCAGGAGCAACAAGAAGCCCCTGAACCTGTCGAGCTTTGCTTGAAAGAAAACCTCAGCAGCTACCATGCCAAAACAAAATAGTTGTTTTTGGTAGATTTTTTTTTTTTAGTGTTCAGATGGACAACACTAAATAACTCTACTCAACAGGCCAGTTCTTTTCTACTTGTTTACTTATACCCTGCCTTGTTCCAGAAAGGATTTAAGGTGGATTACCTATTAAGACCACACAAGATAAAGTAAAGTGAAAAATAAGTGGGTGAGGAAAGTAGGACACCAGGAAAATGAGACGCAGAAAATTAAGTGAAAGCAGGAGTGAGTTAGACTCATTGTGCTTTGTAAGGGCTTGTGTGCTCACTGAGGCTGGCCAGGAGACTGTCTCTAAGCTTTCTTGCTGTTAATACAGAAAAGTCTCTAAGTCAAGTTCCCCAAGAATCTCCTTTTTTGAGACAGGGTCTCACTCTGTAACCCAAGCTGGAGTGCAGTGGTACAATCTTGGCTCACAGCAACCTCCACCTCCAGGGTTCAAGCCATTCTCCTGCCTCAGCCTCCTGAGTGGCTGGGACTACAGGTGTGCACCACCATGCCCAGCTAATTTTTGTGTTTTTAGTAGCGATGGGGTCTCGCCATATTGTCCAGGCTGGTCTTGAACTCCTGACTCAAGTGATCTGCCCACCTCAGCCTCCCAAAATGGTGGGATTACAGGCGTGAGCCAATGTGCCCAGCCACAATGTCCTCTTTAGGAAGTAATTTCTGTCTGCTCAGAGCACTGGCTATGGAAGATAAAGAGCTCAAAGATCTTAACACTGAGCATGACCGTACTCATTTGAGCCTGAATTTTTTTTTTTAAAAAAAGGATCAATGAAACTTTCATTTTTGAGAAATATAACTTCCTGATATACTGGTTAGTATACTAATCACCAAATTTTATTTATACAACTGATAACTAACCAGCTGCACAGGTTGATTAACTATAAATCAGGTAAGCAGAAGGGGATGCCTATCAAAAAGGATGCCTTTGGTTTCGTAACTATCCATTTGTTGTCTTTTTTTGGCACTGGTCAGGGCAAGCTTGACCTGCAGCCACTTTCTGTTCATGCCAATTAATTTGGTGTCTCCTTATAAGAGAATGTCTATTTTTTCTATTCTTTAGAACAAAAAGAAATGAGTCAAATTTATAGAAAAGTATCATTAAATTATTGATTCAAATTAGAAGGAAACTAGTGGTTGGATGAAGCACAGTCTTTGTTTTACCTGAAGACTAATTCACTTAGCTTTTCTGGGTGTGAATTTTGCATCTAATTCATAATGGGAGCCCATAGCAATGTTGCAACACTTAAAATAAAAAAGCTGACAAAGGCTATATTAAATGACTTTATAGTGAAAATTGATGATGGGAAAGTAACTACGGCCCTCAAACCCCTTCAGAATTGGATGATCTCTCTGCTGTCTGCCAGGGGTAGGCAAACTTTTTCTGTAAACGGCCAGATAGTAAATATTTCAGGTTTTGTAGGCCAAATGTTCTCTGTCATAACTATGCAACTCTCCATTGTGATGTAATGTCTATGAATGGACAATGTACAAGCTAATGAGTATAGCTGCATTTTAATAAAACTTTATTTACAAAAACAGGTGGCAAAGAAATTTGGTTAATTAATGAGCTATAGTTTGCCTGCTTTATGTTGTAGAACTATGGGGTTTTATGTTCTTGTTTAAATTTTTCACTATATTCAAAACTGTTTTCTAAAGGAAATTTTGGTTTGACCTTCTGCCTCCCTGAAGATGATGCGTAGGCTCTCTTTTTAGGCAAGAAGCTTTGATTTTTTGAAACAGATCATTGCCACCTACATACCAGTTATCTAAAACATGAAGCTCTCCATTTTATCAACAACACAGAAAAACTACATTCTGGATTCCCCATATAACCTCAACCACTATAATTGACAGCATAGCTACTTGTTAAGGTCTGGCTGAAGCAGAGGAATAAGAAAGATAATGTGCATGATAATTCATTACTCTAGATTTTTAAATGTTCAGACTTGTATCAAGCCACATGACTAAGAATATGTATACATGTACCACATTACCTTCTCTCCTCTAGAAGTGTCCTTGCAGAATTGCAGTTTCACACCACTCCATCATCTTTTATTTTGTTTTATTTATTTTTGAGACGGAGTCTTACTCTGTCACCCAGATTGGAGTGCAATGGCACAATCTTGGCTCACTGCAACCTCTGCCTCCTGGGCTCAAGCAATTCTCCTGTCTCAGCCTCTCAAGTAGGTGGGAACCCAACACCAGCTAATTTTTGTATTTTTAGTAGAGATGGGGTTTTGCAATGTTGGCGGAGCTGGTTTTGAACTCCTGACCTCAGGTGATCCACCCCCACCCGCCTTGGCCTGCCAACGTGCTGGGATTACAGACGTGAGCCACTATGCCCGGCCCATCTTTTATTAAGGATTATATGTAAAAGTGACCATTTGGAGAACACTTTTCCTCTTTTCAAAAACTATGGTTGAACACACTTTTCATTAGATTATTTTATGTCACTTAGGAAGTAAAGCTCTGTGTGACCCTTAGAATTTAGTGGCACAATGGAAGTGTATCTCTTGTGCTTCCTGTTGTTTACCAGGGAGTGCAATGTAACTCCTCTTATGCTATCCCTTATATATATATTTTAAGCTCTGTTTCCAAAAAGTGAAACTAAGTATATGTTCAGTTGCACAGCTTGTATTCAGCCTAGGTTTAGAAGCTCCAAGCAGAAGTAATGGTCAGCATTCATTTCTATATCATGCATTGGCTGGCCTCTGGTCCTCAGGCAGAATTTTTTTTTTTTTTTTAAATAAAAATTAGAGACAGAGTTTTGCCATGTTGCCCAGGCTCGTCTTGAACTCCCAGGCTCATGCTCAGCCTCCTCAGGGAGAACTTTTTAAATTTTAGTTTTATTTTTAATTTTTGTAGGTACATGGTAGGTGTATATATTTATGGGGCACATGAAATATTTTGATACAGGCATACAATGCATAATAATCGCATCAGGGTATATGGGATATTCATCATCTCAAGCATTTATCCCTTGTGTTATAGAGATAAAGAAAATGAGTTTCATTTATTCTTTACTGAATTTTCTTTTTTTAATCCGGGCTAAAATGGGTATAGTTATGCTCAGCATCAAGATCTTTGAGGCCTTGACCTCCCATAGCCAGTGCTCTGGGCAGACAGAAATTACTTCCTAAAGAGGACATTGTTGGGGACCTTGTATGCCAGTACCATGTTGTTTTAGTTACTATAACTGTGTAGTATAATTTGAAGTCAGGTAATTTGATTCTTCCAGTTTCATTCATTTTTCTTAGTATAGGTTTGGCTATTGTGGGTTTTTTGTGATTCCATGTAAATTATTTGATTGTTTTCTTCTATTTCTGTGAAAAATGTCATTGGTATTCTGATAGGGATTGCATTATATCTGGGGAGTGCTTTGGATAGTAGGGGCATTTAAACAATATTGATTCTTCCAATCCATGAACATGGAATATCTTTCCATTTTTTTGTGTCTTCCTCAATTTCTTTCATCAGTCTTTTACATTGTAGAGATCTTTCATTCCTTTGGTTAATTCCTAGGTGTTTTTTTCTTTCTTTTTTTTTTGAGACGGAGTTTAGCTCTTGTTGCCTAGGCTGGAGTGCAATGGTGGGATCTCGGCTCACCACAACCTCAGCCTCCCGGGTTCAAGCGATTCTCCTGTCTCACCCTCCCTAGTAGCTGGGATTACAGGCACATGCCACCATGCCCAGATAATTTTTGTATTTTAGTAGAGATGGGGTTTCATCACATAGGTCAGGCTGGTTTTGAACTCTTGACCTCAAGTGATCCGCCCACCTCGGCCTCCCAAAGTGCTGGGATTACAGGCCTCAGCCACTGCACCCGGCCGGTATTTTGTTTTATTTGTAGCTATTGTAAATGAGATTACTTTCTTGATTACCTTTTCAGATTATTTACTATTGGCCTATAGAAATGGTACTAATTTTACTATGTTGATTTTGTATCCTGAATACTGGATGTGTTTATCAGTTCTAATAGATTTTTTGTGGAGTCTTTTTTTCTTTTAACTTTTATTGTAAGTTTAGGAGTACATGTGCAGGTTTATTACGTAGGTAAACTTGTGTTGTGGGGGTTTGTTGTACAGATTATTTCATCACCCAGGTATTAAGCCTAGTACCCACTAATTGGTTTTCCTGATCCTCTCCCTCCTCCCACTCTCTACCCTCTGAAAAGCCCTCGTGTGTGTTCTTCCCCTCTATGTGTCCATGTGTTCTCATTATTTAGCTCCTACTTATGAATGAGAACATGCAGTGTTTGGTTTTCTGTTCTTGTGTTAGTTTGCTAGGGATAATGGCCTCCAGCTCCATCCATGTTCCTGCAAAGGACATGATCTCATTCTTTTATATGACTGATAGTATTCCATGTTGTATATGTACCTCATTTTCTTTATCTAGTCTACTATTGATGGGCCTTTAGGTTGATTCCATTTGTTATTGTGAATAGTGCTGCAATGAACATGTGTGTGCATGTGTCTTTATAATAGAATGACTTATATTCCTTTGAGTATATACCCAGTAATGGGATTGCTGGGTAGAATGATATTTCTGTCTTTAGGTCTTTGAGGAATTGCCAACCTGTCTTTCTCAATGGCTTAACTAATTTACACTCCCACTAACAGTGTATAAATGTTTCTTTTTCTCCACAACCTTGCCAGCATCTGTTATTTTTTGACTTCTTAATAGTAGCCATTCTAACTGGTATTGGACGGTATGTCATTGTGATTTTGATTTGCATTTCTCTAATGATCAATGATGCTGAGCTTTTTTTCATATGATTGTTGGGCACATGTATGTCTTTTAAAAATTGTTTGTGGAGTCTTTAGTTCTATCTTGTCCAACTTGCAGCCCATGGGCCACATGTGGCTCAAGACATCTTTTAATATGGCCCAATACATATTTGTAAATTTTATTAAAACATTATGATTTTGTGTAATTTTCTTTTTCTTTTTCTTTTTTTTTTTTTTTTTTTTTAGCTCATCTACTGTTAGTGTATTTTATGTGTGGCCCAAGACAATTCTTCTTCCACTGCGGCCCAGGGAAGCCAAAATATTGGACACCTGCTTTATTTTAGGTTTTTCCAAATATAAGATCATATCACTTGCAAAGAAAGGTAATTTGAATTCTTCCTTTCTGACCTGGATGCCTTTTATCTCTCTTCTCTGATTGCACTAGCCAGGACTTCCAGTACTATATTGAAAATGGACATCCTTGTCATGTTCCCGATCTTAGAGGAAAGACTTTCAGTTTTTCCCCATTTAGTATGATACTAGCTTTTGGTCTGTCATATGTGGCTTTTATTATGTTGAAGTTTGTTTCTTCTGTACTCAGGTTTCTGTAGGTTTTTATCATAAATGGATGGTGAATTTTATCAAATGCTTTTTCCAGCACTAGTTGAAATGATCGTATGGTTTTTGTCCTTCATTCTGTTGATATGATGTATCATACTGATTGATTTGCATATGTTGATCCATCCTTGCATTCCAGGGATATATCCCACCTAGTCATAATGAATGATCTTTTTAATGTGTTGTTGAGTTCAGTTTGCTAGTGTTTTGTTGAGGATGTTTGTATCAAGTGTTTTGTTGAGGATTTTTGTATCAATGTTCATCAGGAATATTGACCTGTAGTTTTCTTTTTTTAATATGTCTTTGTTTGGTTTTGGTATCAGAGTAAAAACAGCGTCATAGAACGAGTTTGGTAGTATTTTTTCTTCTTTTATTTTTTGGAATAGTTTCAGTAGAATTGGTATTAGTTCTCTTTAAATGTCTGGAAAAATTCAACAGTGAAGCCATCAGGTCATAGACTTTTCTTTCCTGAGAGACATTTTATTATGGCTTCAATCTTATTACTTGTTATTGATCTGTTCAGGATTTGGATTTGGATTTCTTCCTGGTTCAATCTTGGTAGGTTGTATATGTCTAGAAATTTTCCATTTCTTCTGGGTTTTCCAATTCATTGGCATGTAGTTGCTCATCGTAGTTTCTAACGATCCTTTGAATTTCTGCAGTATTAGTTGTAATGTCTCCTTTTTCATCTCTGATTTAATTTGATTGGGTCTTTTCTATTTGTTTCTTGATTAGTTAGGCTAAAAGTTTGTTGATTTTTGTTTATCTTTTCAAAACCCAATTTTTATTTCATTGATGTTTTGTATTTTTTTCATTTCAGTTTCATTTATTTCTGCTCTAATCTTTATTATTTCTTTTCTTCAACTAATTTTGGGTTTTGTTTGCTCTTCTTTTTCTAATTCTTTAAGATGCATCATTAGGGCTGGGCGTGGTGGCTTACACCAGTAGTCCCAGCACTTTGGGAGACCGAGGCAGGTGGACCACGAGGTCAGGAGATAGAGACCATCCTGGCCAACACAGTGAAACCCCGTCTCTACTAAAAATACAAAAAAAAATTAGCCAGGCATGGTGGCAGGCGCTTGTAGTCCCAACTACTCAGGAGGTTGAGGCAGGAGAATGGTGTGAACCTGGGAGGCAGAGCTTGCAGTGAGCTGAGATTAGGCCACTGCACTGCAGCCTGGGTGACAGATCGAGATGGTCTAAAAAAAAAAAGTCACATATAGACTGAAAATAAAAGGATATTTCATGCAAACAGAAACCAAAAAAGAGCAGGAATAGCTATACTTAAATCAGACAAAATAGATTTCAAGGCAAACACTGTAAAAAGAGACACACACAAAAAAACCATATAATGATAAAGGGGCTGATTTAGCAAGAGGATATAACAATTGTAAATACATATGCACCCAACACTAGAGCATGCAGATATATAAAGCAAATATTGTCAGAGCTAAAGAGAGAGCTCTGAAATAATAGCTGTGCAGTAATAGCTGGAGACTTCAACATACCACTCTCAGCATTGGACAGATCATCCAGACAGAAAATCAACAAAGAAACATTGTACTTAATCTGCACGATAGACCAAATAGATGTAATAGATATTTGCATTTCACCCAGTGGCTGTAGAATACACTTTCTTCTCCTCAGCACATGGATTATCCTATATATGGATAAACCATATATAGGCTATGGATATAGATAGATGATAGCTAGCTAGCTAGATAGATAGATAGATAGACAGACAGACTGTATATATGTTAGGCCACAAAACCAGTCTTTCAAAATTCAAAAAAATGGAAATAATATCAAGTATCTTCTGTGATCACAATAGAACAAAACTGGAACTCAATAGCAACAGGAATTTTGGAAACTAAAACGTATGGAAATTAAACAATATGCTCCATAATGACCAGTGGCCTATATGTGTCCTTTTAGGTGAAGCGTGTTTCTGATAAGCAACAGATCATTAGGTTTTTTTTTTTTTTTTTTTTTTTTAATCTATGCAGCCACTCTGTGTCTTTTGATTGGAGAGTTTAGCCCATTTACATTCAATGTTATTATTGATAAGTAAGGACTTATCTTCTGTCATTTTGTTACTTGTTTTCTGGATTTTTTTTTTTTGTCTCCCCTTTCGTCTTTCCTTCCTTAATATCTCTTTTTAGTGAAGGTGATTTTCTCTGGTAGTATATTTTGATGTTTTGCATCCATTGTATGCTTTTGATTGGAGGCTATGATATTGTATGATATGTATTGTATGATATTTTGATGAGGCTTGCAAATAATATTTAAAATAATAATCCATTATTTTAAACTGATGACAACTTAACACTGATTGTGTAAACAAACTAACAAGCAAAGAGAAAAGCGATAAAAATGCTATCATTAACTTCATCTCCCCACTTTTTAACTTCCTGTTATTTCTATCTTACTGTACTGTGAATACTTGAAAAATCGTAGCTATCATTTTTGATAGGGTCATCTTTTAGTGTTTCTACTCAGGATATAGTAGTTCACATTCCACAATTACAGTGTTATAATATTCTGGGTTTTTTTTTTTTCTGTGTACTTACTATCATCAATAAGTTTTGTACCTTTAGATGATTTCTTATTGCTCATTAAAATGCTTTTCTTTCAAACTGAGGAACTCCCTTTAGCATTTCTTGTAGGACAGATCCCCTGTTGATGAAATCCCTCAGCTTTTATTTGTCTGGGAAATTCTTTATTTCCCCTTTATGTTTCAAGGATATTCTCACTGGATATACTATTCTAGGGTAAAAGATTTTCTCCTTTAGCACGTTAAATACGTCATGACACTCCCTCCTGGCCTGTAAAGTTTCTACTGAGAAGTCTGCTGCTAGATGTGTTAGAGCTCCTTTGTATATTGTTTCTTTTCTCTTGCTGCTTTCAGGATCCTTTCTTTATCCTTGATCTTTGGGAGTTTGATTACTAAATACATTGATGTAGTCCTGTTTTGATTGAATCTGCTTGGTGTTCTGTAATTTTCTTGTACTGCAATTTTGATAACTTTCTCTAGATTTGGGAAATTCTTTGTTATTATCCCTTTCTTTCCCAATCTGTGGTCTCTATCTCTTCTTTAAGACAATATTAGATTTGCCTTTTTGAGGCTATTTTCTAGATCTTGTATGTCTGCTTCATTCTTTTTTTCTGCTTTTTGCTTTTGTCTCCTCTGACTGTATTTTCAAATAAACTGTCTTCAAGCTTACTAATTCTTTCTTCTGCTTGATCAGTTTTGCTGTTAAGAGACTCTGATGCATTCATGTCAGTTGCATTTTTCAACTCCAGAATTTGTTTGATTCTTTTAAATTATTTCAATCCCTTTGTTACATTTATCTTATAGAATTCTGAATTCCTTCTCGGTGTTATCTTGGATTTCGTTGAGTTACTCAAAATAGCTATTTTGAATTCTCTGTTGAAAGGTCACATATCTGTCTCTTCAGGATTGGTCTCTGGCAGTTTATTTAGTTCATTTGGTGAGGTCATGTTTTCCTGGATGGTCTTGATGCTTGTAGATGTTCGTCAGTGAAGAGTTAGGTATTTATTGTAGTCTTTGCAGTCTGGGCTTGTTTTTAGCCCTCCTGTTGGGGAAGGCTTTTCAGGTATTTGAATAGATTTAGGTATTGTGATCTGTGTTGAGACCGCATTGGGTCAGACCTGAAGCTAGTGCATCTCTGAGTCTCACCCAAAGCCCATGGTGACCAACACCTGGGTACTGCCTATGTTCACTCAAGGCCCAAGGACTCTACAATCAGCAGGTGGCAAATCCTGCCAGGCTTGTATCCTTCCCTCAGGCAGCGTGTTTCCCCCAGCCCTGGGTGGGTCTAGGTGTATTCATTTGTTCCTGCACTGCTATGAAAAAATACCTGACACTGGGTAATTTATAAAGAAAAGAGGTTTAATTGGCTCACGGTTCCTCAGGCTGTACGGGAAGCATGGCTGGGAGGCCTCAGGAAACTTACAATCATGGCAGAAGGTAAAGGGGAAGCAGGCACCTCTTACATGGCCAGAGCAGGAGGAGAGTGGGAGAGCTGCTTTTAAACAACCAGATCTTGTGACAACTCCCTGACTATCATAACAACAGCACCAAAGGGGAAATTTGCTCTCATGATCCAATCACCTACTGTCAGGCCCCACCTCCAACACTGGGGATTCCAATTTGACATGAGATATTGGTGGGAACACAAACCCAAACCATATCACCAGGGATGCTGTGTAGGAGCCAGGGCCTGCAGTTGGGAACCTTAGGAATTTACCTGGTGCTCTATTTTACAGCAGCTGAGTTGGCATCCAAGTTGCAAGGCAAAGTCCTTCCCACTCTTCCCTCACCCCCACCCTTTTGTTTTTGTTTTTGTTTTTTTTTGAGACGGAGTCTCACTCTGTCACCCAGGCTGGAGTGCAGTGGCGGGATCTCAGCTCACTGCAACCTCCGCCTCCCAGGTTCAAGGAATTCTCCTGCTTCAGCCTCCCGAGTAACTGGGACAGCAGGTGCCTGCTACTATGCCCGGTTAATTTTTTGTATTTTTAAGTAGAGACGGGGTTTCACCGTGTTAGCCAAGGTAGTTTTGATCTCCTGATCTCGTGATCCACCTGCCTTGGCCTCCCAAAGTGTTGGGATTACAGGCGTGAGCCACTGCGCCTAGCCCCCTCCCCACTTTTTAAGTAGAGGAATCTCTCTCTATGGCCACCACTACCCCTAGCCTGTGGCAAGTATTCTGTGGCTACCACCCATGTTCACTCAAGGTTCAAGGTCTCTTCAGTCAGCTTGTGAATGCTGCCAGTCCCGAGTCTCTCCCTTTAGTGTAGCTGGCTCCCTTCTGGCCCAGGAAAGGTCTGGAAATGCCCTCCAGGAGCCAAGGCCTGGAATTGAGGACTCCAGGAGCCCACTTGGTGCACTGGCCTACTGTGGCCAAGCTAGTACCTAAGCTGCAAGATGAAGTTTGTTTTATTCTTCCTTCTCCTTCCCTCCAGCAGAAGAATTCTCTCCCTATAGCCACCACAGCTGGAAGTGGTTCTGACCCAACGTGTGTTTAGAAATGTCATCCAGGAGCTACTGCCTGGAATGAGGGTCTCAGGACCCTGTCTGGTATCCTATTGTACTGTGGCTGAGCTGGTGCCCAAGCTGCAAGACAAAGTCTCCTTTACTCCTTACTCTTATTTCAAGCTGAGGGAAGGAGTCTCTTTCAGAGCTGCAAGCTGCACTGCCTGTGGTTGGGGGAGAGGTGGTGCAAACACTCCCTTCCCATTCCCAGCTGGTGTCTCACTAGGTCATGTGCCCCCCAAGTCCACTGGCTCTGAGCCCAGAAGAGCACCAGGACTTGCCCAGGAATTGCTGTCTTTGTGGCCTAGAGTATCTTTCAAGTTTATTTAGATCTCCAGAGCACTTTAACCTGCAGTGGGTGGGGGTCTTGCCGGAACTCGGATTCCAACTGCTAGGATGAATGATTTACCTGTGACTAGGGCTAGTCTAAACACTCCCTCCATGGTCGCAGGCTGAGTTCTGCCCTGTGTTGCTTTCCACTGCCACAAGACAGCACTGAGTTCCAATAATGCAAAGTCCCACAATCACTGTGCTCTTCCTTCTCCAAGCACACAGATTCTGTCTCTGTGTCATGCAGCCACTGCCAGGGAATGGAGGAGGGGTGGTGTCAATAGTTCTGGACTGTCTTTCCTACTCTCTTCAGTGCCTCTTTCCTTAATATGATGTTAAAACCCAATACCGTGATTGCTTACCTGATTTTTGGTTCTAGTGAAACTGCTTTTTTGTTTGGATAGCTGTGCAGTTTGATGTTCCTGTAAGGTGGAAGGGCAATGAGCACTGGAGGCTTCTTTCTGCCATCTTGCTCCCAGGCAGGTTTATAATCCAGTCAGAGCAAGGTTCTGTCTCTTCCTTTTCATGCTTGATCTCGTCATCCTTTTTTGGTTTGGCTGGATCTGACTGTACTTGTATTTTAATACAGACTATCATGGGGTATAAATAACAAATGAATAACAAAAAAATAACAAAATTTGGGTTTATTGAAAATGTTAAAGAGCACAAAAAGTCATTTTCATCTGTGTTTGAAACTAGAAGAACAAGGAAGTGATCTCCAAACTGCTTGGGGCAGATGGTGTAATGATAACAGATAACAGAGCTAGTAAATTCATATTTTGTTTTCACATTCAGCAACAAGGAAAGTGGTCTGCTGGCTGGAAGGGAAAAAACAAATAATACCTTGAATTAATTTTTGGGGGTGCTTTGGGTTTGGGGGACTTTTTTTTTTCACTTCTTCTCATTTATTTTTGCCGTGTGAGGTAGTCACAGTAGCTATCCTACTTTACTGGGGTGGAAATTGTGACTCAGCATTAAATGACTTGTTCACATTCTCAAACAATGTAAAGAGGGAGTTAACTGCAAGTCTACATAGATAAGTGGACAGTAAGACAAAGCCTGGCCACTTTAAATGAGAACACAGAACAAGTGCAAGTTATGCCAGGCTGCTGAGAAAACGGGAATGTTGGGCAAATAGTAGATGCTCAGAATATTCATTTTGAATGAGTGAATATGAAGTGAGGATTAATATCAGTAACTACTGAGATCTTTCAGAGACCAAGAGATGAATGAATAAGGGAAATGTCAATTAATTTTTCACAAAAGGGAAATAGATTCCATAATTCACAAATAGATCAGCTATTCTCAGATGGTGAACCCAGAAAAAGTCAAGAATGGATTTTTAAGCTAATGGTTCGTGACTGTTGACAAAGGAATGTGGTGGTTACTGGGAGTGAACATAGGTTCACAAGGAATGTCATGTTATGCTAGCTTAATTTATTTTACTGTTTTTGAAATAGAGCTACTTCAGAAGATGAGAGGATTGACTAGGATGACTTAATTTTCATAATATCATAAAAATTGCAACCACTGTTGAACGTTTCTGCTAGGCTCTGTGTGCTTTATTTACCCCTCACAATAATTCCAGTAGGTAAGTACTTAGTTTATCTCCCTTTTTAAAGACAAGAAACAGAGAATCAGTAAGATCAAGTAATTTACACAAATTACTTGTCAGTGAGTGGCTGAGTTGGAACTGAGGCTAAATTTGTCTGACTCAAAGCAGTTGATGGCAACTACTACACCATATTGTGTTGACACATAGCCAGGCTGATGAGATCTTTGAGGTTAAGTTAAACTATGAATATACAAATAGGGTCACAATACCTATAGATAGATTCAGAACAAGTTGGAAACAAACCTAAACCACATTGATTAATACTTTGGTCTTAATTTGCTGGCATTTGAATTAATGATTTGGCTAAAGACATAGAAAACACACTTGTCACCTATACAGTTGACAAAAATCAAGAAGAAAAAGCCAATCCTATCACTACTATTAACTAATATTTGCATAATGTTTCTCATATTAAATAATACTTTTGCCTAGCTTGTCATATTTGATTCTCACAACTATACAAAAGAGACTTATTGCTAGATCCCAACTCTTTTATTTTTACAGTGAGCAGAACTGAGGTTCAGGAAAATCAAGTGACTCAGTCAGAGTCATACAGTGAATAATCTGAGGACTTCTCTTTTCTGTCACATTGCAATAGATATGGAGTCATGATTAGAAAAAGTATCAAGACATGCAGATGCAAGATCGAAACCAGTAAGATGAAATACGAAGGTGGGGAATGTAAAGTCTAACACTGAAGTAAAAATACGTTCATTTGAATGTTTAGTGGAAGCCAACATTTCATTATGATTACAAATAATGCTGACTTAATCTTGGGCTGGATTAATGGAAGCATAACATCTACATCACAATAAACAATACTCCCACTGAACATGGAAATGTTGAAAGCCTCCATGCAACCCATATTCTCTGGGCCCAGCGGTTAGTGAAAACTTGGACTAAGTAGAGAGTATCCAAGGCAAATAACTATTGCATGGACCATGGGGTACATAGAGAGTGAAAGACAACGAGGAAATAAATAAAAATTCTAGTTTTCTTCCAAATTTTAAGAATGATCACATGGAAGAGAAAAAATATTTGTTCTGTGTTGATCTATGTCTAGTAGGTGTAAGTATCAGAAAGTCAGATTTTACTTTGAGATAAAAGACAATTCCAACAATTGAGCAGCTGCCCATGGAATGAGTCTTGTGAAGTTTTAATACCCCATCATGTAAAAAATTCTCTCAGAGGCTATTTGGTCTTTCTCTCTCTTAGAAGTCAGGTGAAAAGTAAAATTACAATGAGTTACCATGGCTTGTCCAATCTAATATTATGTAGTAGTTTAAAACCTTACTCCAAGAAGAAAAGGATCACTCCCATTTTGATTTTCACTTAGCTCCAAGCAGGCTGGAGTGTAGTAGATGCTAAAAAAATACTGAAATAAGTCTTCAAAAGGGAGAGGAAAGTACCAAGGGCTAGTAGTGAAATATCTCCTGGCACACATCACGCCTGGCACAATTAACACTTCCCAGACCATTCTGCAGTGAGAGGCAGCAATGAGAGGTTCTAGTCTAGAGCATCTGCTCTCACCATGCTCTTCGCTCAGACCATGCTACGCTTCCACTTGGATTTTCATGAGGTCCAGCCTCTGGCTTTATTCAGGTCTGCTCAAAAGGCACTTCATCAGAGAGGATCTTAAGTAGCAACCCCTTAAACTGTGTCACTGCTCTAGTACATTCGGGCATTTTTCATTGCCTCTGAAACACACAGAAATACACACATACATACAATGTCTCCTGACATTTGAATGTAAGTTTTTTGGCAGCAGAGAATTTTGTTTGTTCCTGCATGTTATGATTTGAATTGCGTTCCCCTGAAATTCATATGTTGAGGTCATAATCCTCAATACCTTAGAACAGGGGTCCCCAACTCCCAGGCCACGGACCAGTACCAGTCTGTGGCCTGTTAGGAACCAGGACGCACAGCAGGAGCTGAGCAGCAGGTAGGCGAATGAGGGAAGTTTCATCTGTATTTACAGCCACTCCCCATCACTCACATTATGGCCTGAGCTCTGCCTCCTGTCAGATCAGTGGTGGCATTAGATTGTCGTCATAGGAGTGCAAATCCTACTAGGCCTGAGAGGGTTCTAGGCTGTGTGTTCCTCATGATAATGTAATGCCTGATGATCTATCACTGTCTCCCATCACTCCTAAAGAGAACTGTCTAGTTTTCCTCCAGGAAAACAAGCCCAGGGCTCCCACTGATTCTACATTTCGGTGAGTTGTATAATTAATTCATTATATATTGCAATGTAATAATAATAGAAATAAAGTGCACAGTAAATGTAATGCGCCTGAATTATCTCGAAACCACCCCCTACCCACCCCAAGTCCGTGGAAAAGTTGTCTTCCCTGAAACAGGTCCCTGGTGCCAAAAAGGTTGGGGACCGCTGCCTTAGAACATGACCTTATTTGGAAATATGGTCATTGCAGATGTAATTGGCTACGATGTGGTCATACTGCAATAGGATTTAGCCCCTAGTCCAATAGAACTGGTGTTCTTATAAAAGGGGAAATGTGGACACAAAGACAGGCACAGGGGAAATTCCATGTGAAGATGAAGGCAGAGATTGGGGCCATGCTTTCCTATGGACCAAGGCATGTGAAAGATTGCCAGGAAACCACCAGAATCTAGGAGAAAGGCATAGAACAGATTCTTGCTCACAGCCTTCAGAAGGAACCAACCCTAGGAAACCTTGATCTCAGATTTTCAACTTCCAGAACGGTGAGAAAACCAGTTTCTGTTGTTCAAGTCACCCGGTTTGTGGTATTTTGTTAACATTAGCCCTAGTAAACAAATATTTTGTTTATCCCTGTATCTACAACTGTGACTAAATAGAGCAGACATTCAATAAATAGATTTTTTTTTTTGAGTGAATGTTGAATGAATGAATGAATACATGGAAGAATACATGAATATATGTTACCTCAGGAAAGCCATTTTTTTTAATAGTCCTCAGTGTTGTCATTTGTGAAATGACATTCACTACCATCTAGAAGATTTATCTAGTTCTCATCTATTCTGCTACATTCATAAAAAAGGACTCAATGACAGAAAAATTAATCATATATTAGAAGTTATCAAGGAAGCTTATTTAATCTGAATCTCTGTTAAAAAATACAGACAGATATGGGTTTTAGGGGTGGCTGGAATTTTAATTTGACTTGAGGCAAATATCTGAAATGAATAATTTCCTGAGATGGCTTTTACATTTTAATCCTGTGTTTCTCCTTGATGAGTTTATCTATTTATGGAAATCAGGTCGGTGAGACCATGTGAGTTATAGGCAATAAGGTTTCACTGCACTCCAGGCTCAACTTAGGCATCGGAGTACAATCTTCCTCAATGAGGAAACAGAGCGACAAAGAAACGATATAGGAGTAAAATCAGAGTGGAATGCTGAAAATTGACTTCCTGGTTGGGAAGTTTGAGTGCACCATTACCTGAGTTGATATTAGGTTTATCCATGTGTCCCCAAATAATGGCCATTGATAAAGGATCTGGGGTAAGAGACACTGAACAGCATTGCAGAGACTTACTTATCTGGATGTAACTAGATTCATTAGCCAGGATTCTATTTGGAAAACCCCAGTCAGTCATAGTGAGCTTAAGTTTTCAGTCCTTTAAGACTGGCCTAGGTGGGCCGGGTGCGGTGGCTCACACCTGTAATCCCAGCACTTTGGGAGGCCGAGGCGGGCAGATCACGAGGTCAGGAGATAGAGACCATCCTGGCTAACACGGTGAAACCCCATCTCTACTGAAAATACGAAAAAATTAGCTGGGCGAGGTGGTGGGCGCCTGTAGTCCCAGCTACTCTGGAGGCTGAGGCAGGAGAATGGTGTGAACCTGGGAGACGGAGGTTGCAGTGAGCCAAGATTGCGCCACGCACTCCAGCCTGGGCGACAGAGACAGACTCCGTCTCAAAAAAACAAAGAAAAAAAGAAAAAAAGAAAAAAAAAGACTGGACTAGGTGAGTTCTCCAGGACTGATGTCCAGAGATGAGTTTCCAGAAATCGAGGCCACCTTATAGATCTCTGATTCCATTTCCCTTTCTGAGTCCTTTACCTTCCTATGCACCAGCAGATTCATTTTCGCAGTCTCCTGCCATTTAAAGCCTTTGACTTCTCCTGCCTGACACTTTTCCAAGTACTCTATTGTTGAAAGTTAACATCCTTCACTTGGCTCTTCTCCTTCTGCTCTTCCTAACTTCACATTTACTGAGATGGATCTTCACTCCTGTCAAATAAATTGATACCTCAGTGTGTAAAACTCAAAGATTCCCAGGGGATCGGCGAGAAAAGCACAGAATTTACATATCCGGAGGAGTTAGATTCATCTCCCATTGGTGCCCTGCTGGGCCCAGTGGGGAAGTCATTCTGAGCTGGAATTCTGGTGCTTTTGCCTTCACGGGGTCCCTGTTTTTTCCTCTTAAGCTTTTATTTTAAGTTCAGGGGTACATGTGCAGGTTTGTTAGATACGTAAACTCATGTCACAGGGATTCGTTGTACAGATTATTCTATCACCCAAGTACTAAGCCTAGTACCCACTAGTTGTTTTTCTTGATCCTCTCTTTCCTTCCATTCTCCACCCTTTGTTAGGCCCCATTGTCTGTTGCTCCCCTCTATGAGGCCATGAGTTCTCATCATTTAGGTCCTGCTTATAAGTAAGAACAGGCAATATTTGGTTTTCTGTTCCTGCATTAGTTTGCTGTGGATAATGGCCTGTAGCTCCATCCATGTTCCTGCAAAGGATATGATCTTGTTCTTTTCTGTGGCTGCATAGTATTCCATGGTGTACAGGTACTATGTTTTCTTTATCCAGTCTACTGTTTATGGGCATTTAGGTTGACTCCATGTGTAGCTATTGTGAATACTGCTCCAATGAACACATGCGTGCATGTGTCTTTATAATAGAATAATTGATATTCCTTTGAGTACATACCCAGTAATGGGATTGCTGGGTGAATGGCAATTCTGTTTTTAGGTCTTTGAGGAATTGCCACATTGCTTTCCTGTTGAGCTAGTTTGCACTCACACCAACAGCATATAAGCATTCTTTTTTCTCTGCAATCTCACCAGCATCTGTTATTTTTTTGGCTTTTTAATAATTGGCTTCACCAAGTCTTAAGTTCCTCTTGGTATCCAACTTAGCTCAAGTCCGGGAAGCCCATTAAAGTGCTAAATATACCAAATCAAAATCAACAAAGAGCAGAGAATGTCTCTTACTTTCCCATCTTCTATGGTCTGAATGTTGGTTTATCCTCCCTCACCTCCCCAGTTTATGTGTTGAAATCTAATACCCAATGTGATATTATTAAGTGGTGGGGACTTTGGGAAATGATCAATGCAAGAGGCTTCTACCCTCATGAATGGGATTACTGCTCCTATAAAAGAGGTTCCAGTGAGCTCCCTTGCCCCACTTTTACCATGGAGGGCACAGCCACAAGGTACACTCTATAAAGCAGGGAGCCTTCGCTAGACACTGAATCTGCTGGTGCCTTGATTTTGAAATTCCCAGCATCTGGAGCAGCAAGAAATACATTTCCGTTGTTTATAAATTACCCAGCTTAAAGTGTTTTGTTATAGCAGCCCGGATGGACTAAGATGCCACCTCTACTTCAGTTTTGCAAATGGGTCAGTAAAAATAGTGTCCTTGTTGTGGGCAAGGGTGTAAATTAGTACAGTGAAGACTCAGATGGAAAACAAATCCTCGGAACAGAGGCAATTTATTTTCAAATCTTTGGATTATAGTGAGCAGTTAGAAGAAATCTTAAATGTCAACTAATTAAACTCAGTTATTTTGCAGATTAGGAAACAGGGTGCTCTGAGCAAGACATCTCCTGACTTACAGACCCTATACTTTTCATGTAGTTCTGTGTTTATGTCTTTAGGATTTTAAAAGTGTTATTCTTCTTTGCATTATCTCTGCCCAAACCAGGGCAAAAAAGTTTATTTTTATTTATTTTTTTTTCTGTGGTTTTCTTTTTAATTATCTTTAGTCTTGCGATCACACATTTTAAAATTTGTGTATATCTCCGCTACTTTAATCCTTTTAAGTTGGCAAAAGCACCATTCCCAATCACAAATACACAGTTCTACAGTTTTATGTTTCTGAATGGCTGTTTAAAGACAATCCTAAATTATAACTTAGTTTGACTTAGATTGTAAAGAATTCAAGAGTGAAGTTTAACTTGCTACTATTTTAAAAGCATGTGACCTTATAGATTTGTAAGATGTGAGAAGTGTTGAATAATCTTTAATATTACACATAAACCATACTAAAATGCTTTTCAATAAGTAAAAGGAACCATTTTAAATACAGGGAATTATAATTAGATTAGCATCGTTAAGGCCAAAACTCTAGACATTGCTACCTTATTTATCTTCAACCCTTGCCCTTAAGAGGCAAATGAACACAAAACACAGGTGAATCTTGCTTAGTTCTGAGACAGTGAAGGAATTTCCCCAGTATTTAAATATATTCACATAACCAGCTATATAAATCTAAATATAAAACCAATCTCCAGTAAGTTTTAAGATGGCCCTCACCATCTTTGTGAAAAGTTGAACATTACTAACAAAGTTTAATCATATCTTTAGAAGGGGTAAACAGTGATAGCATTTACTGAATTGGAATTACTATTAAAATTCAAAAACTGAACATATTCATTTAACCACAAGCCAGTCTTAGTTTTAAATCAGGACTGCCCAACAAAATATTCTGTCAGTCATTCATGATCTGAATTCTGGTGTATGAGATCTATTAAAGTATGGTACACATAAAAAAGTCACGAGACATTTGTTTTGTAATAAATAAGGCAGTGGCCAATTATTACTCATTAGTAGCTTTTTTGAGATAAGCTATCAAGTCTGCCCTTTTTTCCTTCTTCTTAATGCCGACAAAGATCATTTTTGTTCCAGGGATGTACTTCTTGGGATTCTCCAAATACTCCATCAGTGTATCTTCTCCCCAGGTGATACCTTTGTTCTTATTGTCGGCTGTGTGAGAGTATCCAGGGGCCTTACCTGTCTTCCGCCCGAAGAGACCATGGAGATTTGGCCCAGTCTTGTGCTTGCCTCCCTTTTCAACGGTGTGGCACTGGGAACACTTCATAATAAAAATCTTCTTGCCTTTCTCAACATCACCCATATTTAATTCTCTTTTTAGTCTCTGGCACAACGAAGATTCCCGCTCCAAAGCAGGACATCCCCACTCTCTCAAAAAAGTTTATAAAGTAAGAGGATGGGTGACTAAACCAAGACTATAAAGTTAGCAAAGGAAAAGAACTCAGACAGGAGACCAAGAGGCCATGTCCCCCGGTTCCTAATTCAGTGCTCTGTGATTCAGTTGAGCATTAAAGCAAACTAAGGCTGCATGAGAATTAAAATTTATGGTCCCTAGACTCTTACGTAAAATAGGCTGTTGTCTTATTCTCTGTAGTCCAATGGTATCAGTCTCTACAGTAATGATTCTAATTTCCTTTAGACAGTGGAGTAATTGTCCCCACTTGAGAGTCTGAAAACTTTCGGGGATCTTCTTCTCAAAAAATTGTGTACACACACAATTTACAAGTCCAGGTGAATCACATAACACCTCAATATGAGGGCAAGACCCTAGGCTATGAATGAATGTTCTAAATACTAATGCCAGCTGTGTTTGTTTATTGAGTGTTTACTATGTTCCAGGCATTATTCTGAAGACTTTACATGTGCTACATCATTTAATTTCTACAATGTCACTTAAAGTAGGTACTATTATCATTTCCATTTATTACTATTATTATTTTTTGAGACAGAATTTTGCTCTTGTTGCCCAGGCTGGAGTGCAATGGCGCGATCTCGGTTCAGCACAACCTCGGCCTCCCAGACTCAAGCGATTCTCCTGCCTCAGCCTCCCTAGTAGCTGGGATTACAGGCATGCACCACCATGCCCGGCTAATTTTTGTATTTTTAGTAGAGACAGGGTTTCTTCATGTTGGTCAGACTGGTCTCGAACTCCCTACCTCAGGTGATCCACCTGCCTCGGCCTCCCAAAGTGTTGGAATTACAGGCATGAGCCACCGCTTCTGGCCTATTATCTCTATTTTACTGAGAAAACAGATTTAGAGTGCATCTCTTTATTTAACACTATTTCTTAAATACTGACTGATGTCAGGCAAGATGCTAGGTGCTGAGTATACAGTGGTGCACAAAAATGGACACATTTTCTTTCTTCAAGCTTGGAATCCAGTGATTGCCTGTATACACAGAAACATGCCATGAAGGAAACGAACATGGGTTGGGGGAGTGTGTCAGGGAGTGATAATAATGTGGACCCATGGAGTTTTGGAAAGATCTGAAGAAGGAAGTTGTGCCTGGACCACTGTGCAAAATGGGTGCAAGAGCTATATATGAGGTGAGAGGTAAGAGGTGAGAGGTGTCTGACTGTGTGTGGGAGTTAAATCATGTGCTAGAGGTTAACTTCAAAGGACAGAGACTGAGCTCAAACCAAGTTCATCTGCCCCCAAGGTCAGACCCTGCCCAATTGTCACCACAGTTCAGTTCCTCTGACTATAATGACTCCTAGTGACATATAATATATAATATCTCATGCTGATGTCCTTCATGCCCTTGGGAAATACACCTCCCTAAAGTGCCCAATTTGTGGTGAAGGACAAAGTTTTAGAATTTTCAATCTGTCGTGCTGTGTTTCTATACTTCAACCTGTCACCCTCTCCCCGAATCCTTGTTGCCAAGCCTGCTCCCTAAGCCTGGGAGTGTTGTTGGTGGAAGCACAGAGCATTCTGTGTAACCACCGATTCATGCCGGTTAACTATAGAGGAATTATGCATCTGCACTGATGGCTTTGGTGAAAAATAATGTCTCTGATCTCTATGTCTAAAAACTTACCTGCAAGCTTTTACGATTGCCCTCCCTCACATTTGCAGAGCTCTGTCCCAAACAATTGAGCCTGTATTTCTTCTTTCTAGAGCAAGCAGCTTGCTGATGCATGTGATGCCACGTCTGGGGCTGGACCCCTGCCCAGGAGTGGCAAGGATAGGTACCCAGGCCACATATGACTGTCGTGCAGCTGATGTACTTGGCTTGCTACCACCGGTGAGGGTGCTGCACACCACAAACAGAAACACAGTGCTAGTTTCAAGGTCTATTAGAATCACAAGGCAGTAGAAATAATGGTTGAGAGACAGAAAGGGTCACAATTGGCAGATTAAGAAGTCCTATTCCAAAAGTTTCTGGGAGATGTCGACAAACAATGGGAAATAAATAGATACACTTTCCGATAATAAAAATGTACTCGACCGTGTGCTTTTGAAAGAGCACAGTGAGGGACTGAAGTGGACAATATGTGACCGTGGTTTTTACCCTACACCATGCAGAACTGCTGATGGGGTCAGGCTGAGAACAAGCATCTATGCATTCATGTAAAAGCTATCGGAATGCAGTGTTCCCAACAAATACATTAATAACTTTCAACAACCTTCACTTCTGGACATGATGTAATTAATTTTTGAATCAGGGAAGCAAGATGGTCTGTGGTCTGATATTTTCATTTGAAAGCAAGTGGGAAGACAAAAGCAAACAGACTTTTTGGCTATGAGAAAAAGAGTGACCTTCCAAGTAAGGAATTCAAACTGGGGCTTTCAACTTTGGAGAGGAATGAGGCTGGAGAACCTTTTTGTAGCAGAAATGGAAGGTGGAGAAATGGTTGGGGATTACAGTGCCCTCCACTGCCCTCTGAGTAGCCACGCCTTTCCCCACTTCGCGGGGCTCCGATGTCCCTGAACTACTATTTAACAGGAAAACATTATTGCTAACAGGTTTTATATTTTTTTAAACAGAGGGCTGGCATGCCAGCACATGCTTGAATGCTCTCACAGTTACATATAAACTTTAAAAAGAGGCCCCCTTTTCCCCGAGCCTGACTCATACTCCATGCATCATATAACCAGGCTTTGGAAAAGCTCTGAAAAATGCACATGGCAATTGGATCTATTTTGCCCGATTGTGGGAGTGATAAAAACAGGTGATGTAGTAGGTGGTGGGAATGTAAAGCTGGGGGGTACAGGGTGGGGAAGGGAAGGGTCATGAGGGGTAATAGGAAAGTTGTTCATACTTTTTAATGGTCTTTATGACATTTAGGACAACAGAATCATTGCATTTTAAAGACAGAGGAGGCCCTGGAAGCCTGCAATGACAATTTAGAGCTACTAAGCCAGTGCAAAATCACATAGCCAACCTCTGAACAACCCAGGCTGTATTTTGGACCCCCAAACCCACCAGAGAATCCAATAAGGGCTACAGACCATTTGTCTTGAAAAACAAAACTGTATATAATATTTTCTATAGAGTTTCAAAGGATTTATCTACTCCTTAAGTTAGTCCTTGAAACTGAGCGTCTGATGAATTTTCTGTTATACTAGTAGTATAGGATCTTGATTGAGCATGTAAATAATGTTCAGACAAAGGTTTAAATTCCTCCTCCTTGTCACCTACTTGCTGTTTGAGCCCAAGTAAGCATGTAATGTTTTTAAGCCTCTGATATATGAAATAGATATAATAATAGCACCGACTCATAGGTTATCATGCAGATTAAATGTGATAATGGGTTTAAAGAAGTTAGGTTGGGCCTGGTGCCGTGGCTCACGCCTGTAATCCCAGCACTTTGGGAGGCCGAGGCAGGCAGATCACGAGGTCAGGAGTTCAAGACCAGCCTGGCCAACATAGTGAAACCCCGTGTCTACTAAATATACAAAAATTAGCCAGACATGGTGGCGGGTACCTGTAGTCCCAGCTACTCGGGAGGCTGAGGCAGGATTACTTGAACCGGGAGGTGGAGGTTGCAGTGAGCTAAGATGTGCCATTGCACTCCAGCCTGGGTGACAGAGTTAGACTTCGTCTCAAATAATAATAATAATAATAATAATAATAATGATAAATAGAAAAATAAATAAAAAGAAGTTAGGTTACCATGGAGCCTAGCACATGGGAAGGACACCATGTTGTTGTTGTTGATGCTACTTTCTCTACTGGCTTCATGGCCTCCTTGGTTGGCTGTTGGTGGGCTGCTCCAGACCCAGGCCTCCTGAACTTCTTCCTAGTCCTTTGCCTTTTGCTTGCTTCCAGCCTAAATGTATTTACTTCCTGGACATTCTCCTTTCCTTAAGGGTCTCTCCATCTCACCACATAAAAGGCAGCCTATGATAAAATGTCCTGATAAATTTGTTGTTCAGAAATCCATTAGAAGGAAGTGCTGGGAAACTAAGATTGCTTGAGAGAAGGGCGGGCCTCTGAAGTGCTTCCTCACTGTGGGGAGATCAAAGAGTAGAACAAGTGGAAATACCAGGTCTGCAAGAATGGTATTGAGCCCATATTATTATTTCATCTTCCCTCTACAGCAGGAGAAAAAAGGCTTGGTTTTTCTACATTCTTTATGTTTTAAAAATCTAGACTTTCCGTTGTTTGGAATACTTGTTGTTATTATTATTATTATCATTTGAGACAGGGTCACACAGGTTGGAGCGCAGTGGCGTGATCTCAGCTCACTGCAACCTCCATCTCCCAAGTTCAAGCAATTGTCCTGCCTCAGCCTCCTGAGTAGCTGGGATTACAGGTGTGAGCCACTGAGCTCAGGAATAGCCACCACGCTGATCAGGTTGGTCTCGAACTCCTGGCTTCAAGTGATCCGCCTGTCCTGGCCTTCCAAAGTGTTGGGATTACAGGCGTGAGCCACTGCGCCTGGCCTACTTTTAACGTTAATGTTTCTCTGGTTAATGTGGTGTTTAAACCTTGCAACTTCCTACTAGTCTGCCTCCATGCACCCAACTTCCTTTGGATCCGTGTTGAGAAACAGAAAGATAGACACAGGAGGAGTAGCAGGGATGTTAGAATACTGAGCAGAGAGGAACCTGCTCCCACCACACTCCTTCTGGTTCAAATTGTCCATTTTTTCTAGTGTTGGAAGTTCTCATGGGTACAGTGCAGGATGAATTATTTGAAGTTTAGGAAACTGAGTCTCCAAAGACAGTTTAGTGCAAGCCTCTGAGCTTCTCTTCTACCAGGCAAAGGTAGATAGGAAGACTGATAAGATCTCTTGGTTTTTGTGTGTGTGTGTGCCAATTCAACTCCCACCCACTTATACTTGAAAGTAGGACTTCAAGGTACTTTACCACAGAAACCAGAAAGCAACCTTTAAATAGTTCCGGAACAGCAAAATCTGCATTCTCATTAGGCTAACTACTGAGTTTAACTTCACCCACACAAGAGTTACATGATTAGAGCCAGGAGAACCAGACTTTGGCTTTCTGACATTTTAACAGTAGAGACAGTCACTGCTTTCTGCGTTCTCCTTTCCCCACTGCCTGGGTAGGAAAAAAAAAGTGAAGAAGTATTAGTGATGATGTTAGTGACCAAATCTTTCTCTTGAAGTAGGGATAGTGGTGACGTGACAGTTCCCCCAAAAGGCTGCAAACTGAGGGGGCATAAAATGAGGCTGCTTTGCAGTTGGAGGCAACCAGTTTTCGTGAAGGGTCATTCTGTCATTCTGTTTCTATTCTTAGACAGATTTGGGTGCAAAGCTCTTCTTTATCATATTCTAGCTATAGGGCCTGGGAAAATTACATCTAACGTTTTTTTTTTGACACGGAGTCTTGCTCTGTCGCCCAGGCTGGAGTGCAGTGGCGCAATCTCCGCTCACTGCAAGCTCCACCTCCCGGGTTCACGCCATTCTCCTGCCTCAGCCTCCCGAGTAGTTGGGACTACAGGCACCCGCCACAACGCCCGGCTAATTTTTTGTATTTTTAGTAGAGACGGGGTTTCACCATGTTAGCCAGGATGGTCTCAATCTCCTGACCTTGTGATCCGCCCGCCTCGGCCTCCCAAAGTGCTGGGATTACAGGCGTGAGCCACCGCGCTCGGTCAATTACATCTAACTTTGTGTCCTCTGTTTCTTTGTCTGTGACTGGAGACATAGAACCTTTGACTGAACCAGTCCGTATACAATGTCTGGCACCTAGCACCCCTTTCCTCATCTTGGGACACGCAGCATCATCTTGCATAGCGATTAACTGCACTGGAGGATGAGAATATGATATTTGGATAATAACTTAATGTCCAGAGACAGTGGAGACAGCAGGTTTGGGAGGTGGAGATTGTATATTTTGGGGGATGGTGTTCATAGTCCTTGAAGATAATGAACTTTTACTCTAACTTGTTAGAAATATGCTAGAGCTTTTCTTCTCTCCTTTTTTAAACTGTCTCATAAGAGTGAGTGTGTGTAAAGAAATCAATTAAGCTGGTGCAGCACCAGCTCATCACCTCTGTCATCCAGCTGACTTGCCGACAGAGTCTCATCAATTTCTTAGTAATGTCAGCATGTTATCCTGGAAAGAAAACTGAACGGGGTGTCACAAGGAGAAGCATCAATTCCACAAATTTGCATTAACACCTACTCTGTTCCAGCCACTGGGCTGCATGCACTAGAGACAAAGATGAGAAATCCAAGATCACACTGCAGAGTGAGCCTCGTACAGTATTTCTCAAGCAGTGTGAGCCTCGTACAGTATTTCTCAAGCAGTGTGAGCCTCGTACAGTATTTCTCAAGCAGTTCGAGCCTCGTACAGTATTTCTCAAGCAGTGTGAGCCTCGTACAGTATTTCTCAATTGGAGAATTCCAAAAATTCTCAGAGATTGTAAGTTCCAGAAGTCTATTTTTTTGCTTTTGTTTCAATAATATATATACATATATGTGTGTATATATGTGTGTGTATGTGTGTGTGTGTGTGTGTGTATATATATATTTATTTATTTATTTTTATTTTTTTTCATCTTCACTCTGTCGCCCAGGCTGGAGTGCAGTGGCGTGATCTCGGCTCACTGCAACCTCTGCCTCTAGAGTTCAAATGATTCTCTTGTCTCAGCCTCCTGAGTAGCTGGGATTACAGGCAAGCACCACCACGCTCAGCTAATTTTTGTATTTTTAGTAGAGACAGGGTTTTGCCATATTGGCCAGGCTGGTCTCGAACTCCTGAACTCAGGTGATCCACTCACCCCTGCCTCCCAGTGTTGGGATTTCAGGCATGAACCACCACGCCTGGCCCAATAATATATTTTGAATGGTCATTTTACTAGTTATAAAGGAAAAATTTTGTAGAGCAATAACTCATATCTGAAAGATAGCATCAACAATTACAGGTTAAATTTCATAACCTGATGTGTAGGAATATGCCTACATATTCTTAGACTCTTCAGGAGATTTCCTTTCTTTCAGGATCCATATATTACCAAGTTGAAAAACATAGTATAAGGGATCTGAATTTTTGTCTTCTTTAACCCCTAACTTGGTGTGTGGTCTTAGCCAGTACACTCATTTAAACCCACTGGGCCTCAGAGTCTTGCTCTAAAATAAGGTACCTGGACCAGATGAGTTCTGAAACTCTTCTAGCTTTAGTAGTCTATACCTCTATGACTTTTCCTCTAATTGGAATTGTAAACTGCATTTCTTTTTAATTTCTGGTTGAAAAGAGAGAGCACTGGCTAGACATCAGATCTGTTCTTATTTTTCCTTTAGAAGTGATTGCTCAGAAAAGCTGATGAAATCATTCTCCTTCTTTGCGTTTAGGCTTTTTATCTGAGATATCGGAATGTTAACAACAACAACAACAAAACCAAAGGTAAAAATAAGTGCAAATGTAAGTTTGAAAAGTTTTGGCATACAGCAGAAATTTTATCACAAAGATGAGCCCTGCAGTGAAAGGGAAAATTAATATCTCTAGGTTAATTAGTCAGGAATACAGGTATACTGTGCAACAAACAGCCCCAAAGATTCATTGCACAGGTGATTGCAGGTTGGCAGGGCTCTGCTCATCACAGTGGGCAAAGGACCAGGCTGCTGGGAACTCCATCTAGACTCATAGTTTCGATATCCCTGGAGGAGGGAAAAGAGGATACTGTAAACTGCACGTTGTCTCAGAATCACATTTCATTGGCTAATGCAGGTTACGTGATTATGACTAAGTTCACAGGGGTTGGGGTGAGGTGCAGAATAGCAATTCTACTTGAGACAAAGATGAGAATATCTTGAATATTTGTGACACTGGTTCTTCACAAACATACCATTATTAGCATGCTCATTTTTAAATTTGGAGGCTAAAATCCAAATTATAATTCCAGGTAGTGATCATTCTAAAATGCAAAACAATGAACACACTCAAGTTGATTTTGGATTTGACCATATACATTTCTCAGAAGAGGGAGCTTTCCTGTGAGTTACCTATGATAGAAGAACTGGCAGGTAAGAATTCTTGGCAGTGAGAATGCACAAAAGGAATGAAGCAAAGTTAACTGGGTTTACAGGTCAGGGAGCATGCAAGAACACGGGTAGAGTTGTGATCAAAGGAACAAGTGGCTTATGACAGAACTTCTTTACTAAGGACTCTGAAGTCAAAGTCATATTTGTGTTTAATATAGAGTATCCTATATGCGTCAACGGGTATGGAATGAAAGAAATGTATTCAGATATGAAGAGATGGGAGAAACAAGAAAGTCTGTAGAGAAAGTACAGTGAATATTTGAATTTTTATGTTGGGTCATATAAATTGATTTTGCTAGTGGCATACCTTAACATTTACTACTTACTGAGACTGTCACTATGCAGTTCACTTTAACCCAGCAGAACAAATGAAAAGTCTTTTCTTTGAGGGGGATGGAGTCTTGCTCTGTCGCCAGGCTGGAGTGCAGTGGCATGATCTTGACTCACTGCAACCTCCGCCTCCCGGGTTCAAGTGATTCCCCTACCTCAGCCTCCCAAGTAGCTGGGATTACAGGTGCGCACCACCATGCCCCACTAATTTTTTGCATTTTAGTAGAGATGGGGTTTCACCATGTTGGCCAGGATGGTCTCCATCTACTGACCTTGGGATCCGCCTGCCTTGGCCTCCCAAAGTGCTGGGATTACAGGCATGAGCCACCGAGCCCAACCAACAAATGAAAATTCTATGAGAGAGATAGTTTAATTAAAACATGTAATTAGTTGATTACCTGCTTCATAGAAGTAACAACAACTTTGCCTTAATGTGGCATTCTGTTATTAGTCTGGGAGGTGAAGGGTCCTAACTAGAGTGGCTTTATTGACTGTTTGAGTACAATGCTCTTAGAATGACATCATGACTTAGGGTAAAATAGTATTAATTTCTAATCGTCAAAACCATATATTCAGATATAAGCATAAAAACATATTCAAAATGCCAAGTATAATTTCAAAATATATACGCAGTTGACCCTTGAACGTTGTGGAACTTAGGGGTGGTGATCTCTCCTACACCAAAAAATCCATGTATAGTTTCTGACTGCCCCACATCTTAACTACTAATAGCCTACTGTTGACCGGAAGCCATACTGACCACATACACAGTCCATTAACACATATTTTGTATGTTATTTGTATTATATACTGTATTATTAAAATAACTTAAGCTAGGGAAAATAAAATGTTATTAAGAAAATCATAAGGAAGAGACAATGTATTTACTATTTATTGAGTGGAAGTGGCTCATCATAAAGGCCTTCATCCTCATCATCTTCACATTGAGTAGGCTGAGGAAGAGGAAGTACTGAGGTTGATTTTGTTGTCTCAGAGGTGGCAGAGGCAGAAGGGGTGGAAGGGGAGGCGGGACACTCAGTGTAACTTTTATTGAAAAAATCCACACAGTTCAAATTCATGTTGTTCAAGGGTTCAGGGGTCAAATATGTATGTGTATATATTTGCTGTTCAGTGCTGGCTGACTGGTGATGTTTGAATTTATCTCCACTTTAAAATATTTTTTTTGGCCAGGTGCAGTAGCTGACGCCTGTAATCCTAGCACTTCGGGAGGCTGAGGTGGGCAGATCACAAGGTCAGGAGTTCGAGACCACACTGGCCAATATGGTAAAACCCTGTCTCTACTAAAAATACAAAAATTTGTCTGGCGTGGTGGTGCAGGCCTGTAGTCCCAGCTACTTGGGGGGCTGAGGCAGAAGAATCACTTGAACCCAGAGGTGGACGTTGCAGTGAGCCAAGATTACACCACTGCACTCTGGCCTGGGCAACAGAGCAAGATTCCATCTCAAAAAATAAATAAATAAAACAAAATATGTTTTTCCCTATGGTCCTTTATATTGTATGTCTAGGGAGAGAATTGGCTAGCCCACAAATAAAGGAGAAAGGAGGAGAAAAATTCCTTATTTGTGATATGTGATATAAATCTTCTGAAATTCATGATTTTGGGGCAGCACGATTTAGAACAAAAAGAAAACCTGATATTAAAAAAAATAATATAGTGATGCTTAAATCTGTAACAGATATTGGGAATACAGGTGAAAATGAACTTTGTGTGCAGAAAGAGCACCTAAAAAGATCTTACTCACAAGTCCATGCACACTATTTGACATCCTGTGTCATTTTGTAAATCACTTTCATGCTTGAGAAATGCAGTATGTACATAAATAATATTGATGCGGATAGCAACAATAGTAAGTTCCTGGCCTTGTCTGCACTCATGTGTCTCTGTTGCAAAGGCTGTTATGGGATTCCATAGCACTAAAGAACTGGAATTAATGATTGGAAAAAATGTTCTCCAGCTGTTTGCCTAAGATAAATATGGCCTTAGACTTCAGGTTCTACTTCTGCCCATCTCATGGACCCTAAGTAGTGAAAAGCCAACCAAAATATAGTTAGTATATTAATTATGATCAAACTGAGCTAATGACACCCTGGGATGGTAGGGAAGAAAGTCAGGAGAAGTAAAAGAAAGCACTGTAATTATAGGAGAAAGGTCTTCAGTTATTCTTGCCCTTTTGCTTGCTACCACCAAATTCTAATCCTGGGGGCTTATAATTATTTTGTGAGCCTGAAGTAAGTCATGTTGCTTGCAATCCTTATAGCCATATCTTAATGGGAAAGTATTCACATGTTTGATACAGCCATAATTTTTAGAGAGAATGATATTTTCAAGAACAGGGATGAAAAACTTGGGGAGCCACACAATTCTTGCTTGGTGTGTGTCTGTGCATATGTGTGTGCAATGCACATGTGTTCATAGCCACCATATTGACAAAGAGCAAAGATGTGAAAGGACTGAGTGACTCTAGGTCATGGAACTGGAAGTGCCAGGGCGACGGCTGAGGGATGAGCCTTTCTGCCCTGAAGCTTGAGGGGGGCTATGGTTGTTGCTTAGCAAGTTCTAGACAAGAATTCAGGTTATTATATAACTTGTTTTCAGAACATTCTAGTGTGGTAGGAATGTTGCAGCTATTCTTGGCCCCTTTTGCCAGGGAAGCACTCTAGCACTTGTGGGTTTGATATCCAGGGTGGTGGGACAGGCTTATCAGGTTGGCCAAGCTTGCAGATCCTGTTGTGCATAGAATATCTTCTTCTCTCTCTACTTTTGTTGTTTACTTAACAAAAGACACTCCACCCTCGCTGCAAGTTTTGACACTCTCTCTGATACACTGTATGGCTACTGTACCTTGACTTTCAATTACATTAAATCCTATCATAATCATTTTCTTACAACAAATCCTCTTTAACACCCGTAAAGCTCAGCTCCCATGGGTGTAGGGTTATGCTGTCAAATATAAAAAAAACAGAAGAATCCTACTGGAATTGCAGTAGCTATTGCACACGCTTAAAAATAAAATCGGCATAAGAGCCCTCCCCTCTTTGCATTCAATTCTGGTAGCAAAAAAGATAAAAGTTATTCAAGCCATTCAAATATGGCTTGACCTATAAACCAGTGGCCTTAATTCGGTGATTTTAAATCAATGTGATATCATGTTAAAATACTTTCTCTGGGAAAGGATTTCTTTTGGAAGTGAGTTCTGGAATTCCTAATTATTACCATTGTAATGATTAATGTAGAGCAGAATATTCTTCATTAATACCTAACAAAAACACATTGAACGGGAAGGTTTTCATTTGCTTGCTTTGTTTCTTTTGATGATCCTGCTTTATTGGTTGGACCATAAGCTAGTTTCAAAATTTAGGGGGTCATAGATGGTGTCACCTCTTCTGCCTGGATTATTTTTGGTCAACATGTATAAGTGTTGCTCAGAAGCCTGTTTTGTTGTTGTTGTTGCTGTTGTTGCTTTTTTGAGATGGAGTCTTGCTCTGTCGCGCAGGCTGGAGTGCAGTGGCGTGATCTCGGCTCACTGCAAGCTCTGCCTCCTGGGTTCACACTATTCTCCTGCCTCAGCCTCCAGAGTAGCTGGGACTATAGGCGCCCGCCACCACGCCTGACTAACTTTCTTGTATTTTTAGTAGAGATGGGGTTTCACTGTGTTAGCCAGGATGGTCTTGATCTCCTGACCTCGTGATCCATCCGCCTCGGCCTCCCAAAGTGCTGGGATTACAGGCGTGAGCCACCGCGCCCTGCCAGAAGCCTGTTTTATTGTTCCATTTATTTAGGTTGTATTCCATGTGCTTTGCTGCTACTTTGGACTAACATCATTCTGAGGAACATTCTTAGGGTCAAAGGAGAGGAATGGGTATTTGAGGAATGTAACAGATTTTTGACAGCAGTGTCTTTTCAGTATTAGTCATGCCTGTTGATTGTTCAAACTGACACTCTGAGCTCTATCCTGAGCAATGATAGTCCTTTGTGGATTAGCTGGTGGGAGGATGTCCCTCCAGTTAATCATATCTCACCACAACAAGCACTCTATTCCATCTTTAACCAAGAAGTTATCTCTACTTCTATTATTTTTCCACTGTATTAGGAAAATGATTTGCTTGACACTATGTATCAATCAGAATTTTAAAAATCTTCTTTCCTTTTGGAGTTGCTACCTCCAATTGGCAGGTTAGTAAAATCTTACCCATTCTGGCAATGAGGGTGTGCCACATTTTACTCACTTTTTTTTTTCAGGAACAAGAGTAAGATTACTGGTGACTCTAATCATCACGTACAGCAGCCAGGTCTTTTGCTATGACCTGGGAGAGGTAGAGTTCTCCACTTTCATAGTGTAGCTTTGGTACAGGCCCATCTTTCCAGCTGAAGGTAATGTGAGCTGGAACTGGTCACAGAGGCCCTGGCAGCTGGCTTAACCTGTTTATATAAAGACGGAACACAGCCACTGATTAAGAGAGCCACCTCCTATTGATTGGTTTTGGAGTGGAGCCCAGAATTTTCCATGGAGATAGCTTTTAAAAGTTAGGTCAGCATCTCAGTGAAAGATAAGGACACACAAGAAAGCCCTTGTGGGTTGCCCTGTCTTGAGAACCCTCACTGTTCAGCAAGGATCGGAATAGATATATGTGACCAATGAAATGCTTCTTACTAGGTTTATCTCCGTGAAAAGATCACTTTTCCCGGAGTGATCTTGTGGACTGAGGATTAAGTGGGTAAGCTTGAGCCAAGCTTAGCATTTAGCAACTTACGTATTTCCTTGGCTTTTCAATTCTGAAATCCCTCAGGGTGGACCGGTCAGTGATAAGATCAATTTGGTGTCAGGACATTTTATATGGGGGATGTTTTTAAAGGGTGGGTACAATGTTGTAAATAACGAAAGACTGCTGCTTCTAGATTTAAATCAGGGAATAAGGTTAAAAGGAGCAAAAGAGGGATGGGCAGGAAGGTGAGTGAGGGGGAAAAAAGACGTGATTAAAGAATTCCATGGAGAATCAGTAAAGAAACTACAGGGCTTCAATGGTCCCATGAATTTCTCCACCCCCATGACTGATCAAACATACTTGAAGGAATAGTGTTCCTACAAAACAGAGAAAAATGATCTCAGGCCGTAATGCAACTTGTGAATGCAAAAGAATCTTTATACTGGATTGGAATTTGACCCTATAGTTTTGTTTACTTACAAGCAGAGACTGTTCCTTTATGAAGTTTTCTATCTGTGTGTTTAGAAATAAAGGTGTGTGGTAATGCCAAAACACTACTTGAATTGAAGTCTTTAGTAGCTGGAGCGTGTGCTACTAAAAGTGGTGACTGGAGGGTATTCCTGCCCTCTATTCTGCAACTTCCAGAGGTTAAAAAAAAGAACATCCCACTTTTATGAAAAGAGAAAAAAATCCTTTGCATAGATTATTATATAAATAAATCTTCTTAACAAGCACTACGGTTCTTTTCTTTTTTTTTTCAAAGCACAAAGAGTTATTGTGTGATTTATGTGAAAAGGTTATATAACTGTACTCTGTTACTTTAAATAGTGTTTTTTATTTAAACTGCCAACTTCTTCATCACCAGCAAAGAAAAAAAAAATGCATATTTGCTAAGCACAAAGGTAATTTTCAAGGACTGTAATTAGCTCATGATAACTCTATCTTTTGTGATGTCTTTCCTGCTGAACTAGAAAAGAGATGGACTTTTTTCATTGTTAAATCTAAACAGTGGCACCTGCAATGTGTCAGTTCTATGAGAACCAGGGAGGAAAAAAGTTTAAAGTATTACACTCGGTCAGGGGAAAAATACGGATGTAATAAAGTAACAGATATTGCAATTTTCATTTGGCTTCATCTTTTCTTTTTACAAACATGACAAGGCTCTATTTCCTCCTGTTTCTATTGCCCAGCTGATCCTTTACTTCCAAGATATTAAAAGATATATTTAAAAACCAAGCAGAATATATGATATGGAAAATGAAAACAATAATGAAATTATGATAAAATATGTAGAAAAAAGTCAGGAGTGTAAATCTTCGTGTCTTTAACACAGGTAATAGGACAGAATGCTGGCAAGAGAAAGAAAAGCAAATGAAGCAAACATTGGAGGAAGAGAATGCTAATTAATTTAATTCATTCCAGGAAAATCCATCACTAAGAAAAATCTTATTTCCATGATAAATTCTGTCTTTGGTGGAGGTCAGAGTATTTGTGCACACTGGGTATGTGTGTACAGTGTCACCAAATATATTTATGTCATTGATTGAGACAACTTTATGGAGGCATTCAGGGGGTCAGAGTCAGAAAATTTTCCCCATGGTGAAGAGTACCACCAAAGAAAATCTGGAAGTTTCCTTCCTAGGAAAATAAGCTGTTGTAGGCAGTAGAATTCCCTGAAGGTCACAACTGTACTACATTCTGGGATTTGGAGATGTGTTTCCTTCTGAGAAGTAAAACCTACCTTTGTAGACTGAGATCTGGGATTCTAGAGCTTGTTTTTCACAGTGTTGGTCTATAACCACATGAACAACAGAAAAATCTATAAAGCACTTAAAGTCAAGGAACTGCAGTGTGGCAATGTTAGTTCTGGGTGCGTTTTCTGTGAAACTGTGAGAGTGTTATCACCTGTTTGGTCACCAGCCTGGTTGTCCAGGTGGCAGTTTGGCAAACAACCAGCATGAAAAACAACAACCTCTTGTAATGAATGGGCTGTGAAATATTTGAGCATAGTTTTTCTCAGATGTTATTGATCCTTTTCAGTTCAAACATTAGATTTCAATTTTCATTGAAAACATTAAAAACAACAGAAATGAGACTGAAAATGAACAAATATGCTTACAGTTGAGGCATCAGATATCTACTTCTGGCAATTCTGCACAGGGAGAAGGCAATTGATTTTTAAGGGGTGCCTTGCAACTGGCAGAGAGGAGCAAGACTGTAGCTGACTGTTTCAATATATTATGGACAATGATGTCAATCAATATGTTTTGCAGCTAGAATTGAATTGTAAGTTTGATTGTTGTCTTTAAAAGTTAGGTGGGAATGTTAAACCTCTATCAGGTGAAGTCTTCGGCATTTAGGACCTCATTAAATCTTGCTGTCTGGAGGGTGTTACATACCCTGTTTAACAGATCAAATAAGAGAGGACTGAAAGTTAATTTCCTAGTCAGGAAGGAGGAAGTCAATTAAAAACTTACATTTGAAGAATGATCAATTTCACTTCAATTACCCAAAGGAAGTGTTTTGAAATGTGTATTTAAACTAAGAAATAGAGTATATATCAAAGGGAAAAAAATTTAAACTGAAAGGAAAGGCCAAAGTTAGCAGCAATGGTATATACAATAACAGGTGCAGCCTTTTCTAGGTTCACGGTTACCCTCTCTGACTTCAGCATATGACAGGAGAATCTCTTCAAACAGGAGCTACTTTCTCTGAGACTTAAAGGCTATCTTAGGCTTCTAGCAAAGGTTGATGAGTAATATAAATTCTTCCATGTGCTCAACATGAGGATCAGGCTAAAATTAACCCCACTTATAGACAGAAGGTAGCCAAGATGACACTATTATCCATTGTGCTGAAAAAGAAATGCTTCTCTGTAAATCTAGAGGAAAAATGCCGGACAAAAAGTCCTTTAAATGAATTGTATGCCTGGTTTTATACAAGCTAGGTCATTTAGAGAGACACCGCTCTATTTCTGTTCTCTTCTATGGACTACATTTAAACCTTAAACAATTAGCCCTCTTTACGTTTTTTTAAAAAGTCACCTGCTATAGAAACTCCAGCATTTTGTATTTTTAGATGCTAGGGTCAGGGCCAGTGCAAAAATGATGACATTTTCTGCCCTTATAAGCAATTCTTTTTTACTTTAGCAGGACACAAGGAAGTGGGTACTGGACAAGTTACCACATTCTGTGTTAACCCCTTAGGGTAAGAAGCACAAAGCACAAATACAAGTATATTCTTAGGAGGCTAACCCCATTAGAGTAAATCCCATTTAAAAGACAAGTGCTCCCTGTCATGAGACCCCTCAAGGTCCTACAAACTTTATAATTAGGCACATTTATTTTCCTGATCTACTGTTATTTAATTGGAACCGTGAAAGTAAGTCAAAGAGGCTACTTTCTGATTTGATTCTTTTTTTTTTCTCCCTGACAATTCTAAATCGAGTGTTCTGTGAACAGTTTAGCTTTCTAAAGTATTTTTCTGTTTTAAGGAGAGGAAGTATGTGTTCTATTGGAGGACAGAACCTCCTGTCTTCTCAATTACACTAAAAAATTCAGTCCAAGGCTCTTAGAATAAATCTCATGTGAAAGGAAAGGAGGATAGCTGGAGAGAAAGGATGGAAAAACACACTGAGTTGCATAAACATTTTAACTTTCAAATGAATACAGGGACTTCCTCACTTGTGGTCATTTATTTGTGAATGGCTGGATGTACACATAAACATCACGTCTCCCATACTCAGGGAGGATTAACCCCTAAAATACCTTATCTAGAGCCTGAGAGAACCACCCCCCCATCATATTTCATTCATGTATTCATTCACTCCACATCTATTTAGTGAATCTCTATCATGTGCCATGCACTAGACAGGGCATTAAGAACACACTGGTGAGCAGAAATAGACCTGGAACAGGCCTCCTGGAGTTTACAGTCTAGACTTAGAGGGAAAAATAGCCTTTAATCAAACAATTTACATCAATAGATGTAAAATCACAGCTCTGATAAATGCAATGAGGTAAAAGTACATACTATGAGTACAGATAATAGGAGAGATTGAACTTAATCCAGGGTTCAAGGTGGATTTTCCTGAGGAAGTGATAAATGCTGAAAGGTGAAGGTTGAAGGGAAACAAAATCACTCAAGAAGGAAATGAAGAAAATTCCAGGTTAAGTAGCAGATTTGGAGATCTGAGTTGGCATGGGGCAAGGGAATGACAGAAAGATGGCCGGGGGAGCAGAGAAGAGGCCAAGGGCAGCTTGGTGACAGCTGAAGCGGGAGAGGGCCAGACACATGAGCCTTGAGGTCAAAGTAGGACTCTTCTCTTTGTCTTGGGAGACGGAGAAGTTGCTTAAGGGTTTTATCACAGTGCTGGGCAGCAGTTGGACAGGCGGCATTCAAGTGGAATTCTCCCATTACTGCCCTTTTCCCCACCACTGTCCCTTAACCTCTGCATCTTCTAGATGCCCTATTTCTGCTCCTCACCCTTTGCTCATCCAGAGCTCCTGCCACCTTTTCACCTTGGCTCCCTGTTCTCTTTATTTCAGTTTCTACCCCCTTGGGTTTCTTGCTTTCTTGGCCCAAGGCCATAAAACCCCCGTTACTAATTCAGAGTTAAGGCAGTCAGGTATATATAGGTGAGGCATTCTTGTGAGAGGATCCAGGTACCTTGAATTAGAATTTTGAATGTATTTGCCCATAGAATCAGGGGTACACACAGTCCTAAGGTTCTGACTCACCTATGGGGTGGCTGACATTGGCCTTGGAAGGCTGCCCTTGAGCCTCATATCATAGGATGTGTTTTGTTTCTATGGGAATCATTATTTTAACAAACTTCTAAGCCAAATGCATTTTTTTAATTAGCAACTGCCTTTATCTATATAAATACGTTTTTGTGTGGTGGGTGACTTAATAATCTCTCTCGCACTTTCTTTTCTTTCATCTTTTGTATGTTGAACTCAAGCAAATGTTGAATTAATAAAGAAACTAATGGAGAACTCTTTAGCCCCAATGATAATTTTTGTTTGTTTGTTTGTTTGTTTGTTTGTTTCACCTCTGGCTATGAACTGGTTAGATTAGTGATTTGAATTGCTAGTTTTGATAAAATAGCCAGATGTAAAAATTTTGTAAACTTCAATGTGGAATGGAAATCTAACTCATTGTGAACCGTTAATCTCTCTGTAGTTACTCAACAGGCACAAGCTTGTGTTTGTGTTTTGTCCATTATTCTTGCCCACATTTTACTTTAGTTAGACGCTCACCTTTTTGTTCTTTGCTTCCAATCAGGGATTCTTTTTAAAGTCCCATTCTCTGTCTTCCCATCTTGTGAATAGTGAGACATCTTTCTGGATAGATTATTTATTCAACAAATATTTTAGTGTTCTTACTATACAGCCAACACTCAAGGCCCTGCGATACCACAGGAAAGACAGATAAAGAAACTTATGGGTCATACAGGCAACAGCAGTGCAATGATGGTAATGTCCTATGTGTGCACTGTCCAGTATACTAGTCACTAGCCATGTATGGCTACGAGCACTGAAAATGTGACCAGTGAACTGAAAATCTGAAAGTTTAATTTTTTTTTTTTAAATGGAGTCTTGCTGTGTTACCCAGGCTGGAGTGTGGTGGCATGATCTTTCCTCACTGCAACCTCCACCTCCTGGGTTCAAGCCATGGCTCAGCCACCCCATTAGCTGGGATTACAGGTGCTCACCACCATGCCCAGCTAAATTTTGTATTTTTAGTAGAGATGGGGTTTCACCATGTTGGCCAGGCTGGTCTTGAGCTCCTGACTTTGTGATCTGCCCACTTAGGCCTCCTAGAGTGCTGGGATTACAGGCGTGAGCCACCGTGCCCGGCCTAGTTTAATTTTAATTAATTCAAATTTATTTGTAATTAAAAAAATTTTTTTTTCTTGAGTCAAGGTCTCACTCTGTCACCCAGGCTGGAGTGCCACGGCACAATCTCAGCTTACTGCAACCTCCATCTCCCGGGCTTAAGGGATCCTCCCACCTTTGCCTCCCAAGGAGCTGGGACAACAGGCCTGTGCCACTGTGTTGGGCTAATTTTTGTATTTTTTGTAAAGATGAGATTTCACCATGTCACCCAGGCTGGTCTTGAACTCCTGAGCTCAAGTGATCCACTGGCCTCAACCTCCTAAACTGTTGGGATTACAGGTGTGAACCACCGCGCCCGGTCAATTTAAATTTAAATAGCTACATGTGGTCACATAATTGTATAGTACAGCTCTAGGAGGCCAGAAGAGATGGGCCTAATAAGATATAAAGAAGGTAAATAGGTGGAGCTTGGGAAAATAATTAACTACTTACACGGTTTGGAACTAAAGGAAGAAGTAATTGAGTTTCAGACAAATGCGATTAAAATAGGGAAAATGTAGGGTAAACACACTATCTTCTAGAAAGGTAAATTTACAAGTCTTAACAAAGTTAAAATCCATGAAAAAGAATGTTTGACTATCTATTGGCTTCTCTCTAAAAGTATACAGATACACCTACCTATAGCCTTTCCCCTAAAAAGGATCCTGTGATGATTTTCAATATCAAACCCACAAGTACTTGGAGCTTCTTGGAAGTAGCAGGAGACCCTTACAGTACGGTCGTGCTAGAAATCATTATTTAATTGACTGCACCACGGGAAAGAAGCTGAGCTTTTAAGGATAAATGGGTCATGCGATGATTTACATCACCATTGAAAAAAATCTCGCATAAAATGTTTTGTTCTGGAAGAGTATCACCTATTTTAGAAATCAGTTCAGAGGAACTCTTTGGCTGGAACAGCTTGTATCAGACAGAGTTGTTTAAAAATTGTATGTTGTGTTACTGCTAGCAACAGCCTTCTGAGATGTTTTGTGGTTAAAAGTCATCATACCTAACTTGCAGCTGCTAATCAAGGAAGGAATTAAGAAAAGGAAGGAAAACTTTCCCTCATATTCCAAAAAGAACAATGCCAAGAAAACATTGTTGGATTGGGAAGAGCTGGTAATGGGGCGGGGCTCTCAGAATAGAGGGATGCCCTAAATTGCAGTGATCAATCTCTGCTCCATCCTTCTTGGGAGACACAGTTTAAGACAGAACAGAGCCCTTGCAGCTCATGCACAGGAGCTAGAAAGGAAATTAAAGCTGTGTATTTAATTGTTTCTAGAAAGCTAATAAAAGAAAAGAGACCACATACAGATAAAGAGAAGTGCACCTGGAGATAAGCCTAGGAGGAATCTAGCTTCAAGGCAGTGGATTCAGTGTGGATTAAAAAAGTAGCCTAGGATGGGTGTGGTGGCTCACACCTGTAATCCCAGCATTTTGGGAGGCCGAGGCGAGTGGATCACCTGAAGTCAGGAGTTTGAGACCAGCCTGGCTAACACGGTGAAACCTCGTTTCTACTAAAAATACACACACACACACACACACACACACATAAAAATTAGCCAGGCATAGTGGCGCTAATCCCAGCTACTTAGGAGACTGAGGCAGGAGAATCACTTGAACCTGGGAGGCAGAGGTTGCAGTGAGCTGAGATTGTGCCATTGCACTCCAGTTTGGGCAACAAGAGAAAAACAAACAAAAAAATACAGCTTAAATCTTTAGATGGAAGACCAAGGTTAGATTAAATTGTGATAAATAAATATAGATTTCTGAGAAAGGTACTTTTGATAAATTCAAATTTATGCTCTTTAAAGATTGTTCAAAATTCACTGTAACTGAAATAATGAGATATAGATTTTAAAATGCATTAACTTTGACCCATTTATAGCCGTGTAGGAATCTCAGTTAAAAAGGAACATATCATCCAGCTGCCTTCCATCACCTGGTGACAGTCTACTTGAAATGTATTTCCTGGAGACATTTTTACACTTCTATCTCAGTCCCCTTATCATTAGAATAAAGTCAATAATATCTATATTTATCTCAGCATGTTTCACAGAAGTGACAAGCAAGAAAACAAGTATAAAACTCTTGAACATATGCAAATACAAGCAATTCTATTTATTATTTGAGTGGCAAATGATGTCCCTGAGACTTAAATCTATAAACTTAAACACAGGGAAATATTACAACTAGTATTGAGATAGGCTTTACTCTTCCTACTGGTTAGTTGAAGGGAAGTGCAATGGGGGAAGACAGAGAATGTGACCGTCCTGCGAGTTTGCTAAGTAGCTGAACTTTTTTTTTTTTTTTTTTTTGAGATGGAGTCTCGCTCTGTCCCCCAGGCTGGAGTGCAGTGGCGCAATCTCGGCTCACTGCAAGCTCTGCCTCCCGGGTTCACGCCATTCTCCTGCCTCAGCTTCCCGAGTAGCTGGGACTACAGTTACTCGCCACCATGCCCAGCCAAGTTTTTGTAGTTTTTAGTAGAGATGGAGTTTCACCATGTTAGCCAGGATGGTCTCGATCTCCTGACATCATGATCCACCCGCCTCGGCCTCCCAAAGTGTTGGGATTACAGGCGTGAGCCACCGCGCCTGGACAGTAGCTGAATTTCTAAGTATTTCAAGGTCTGTAAGAGGAAGGGCTGGAATGAGAACACCAAGTACAGCCCAAATTCTTTTCTGCCCATTATAATGGAAATTAAAAATATTAAAAATATTTGTATGTTTTCATTATGGTGCAACCTCCAATGTGTCCGTTCACAAAGCACCTCTAACCACTGTGGGAAGTAGAACTAACTAACTTACATAGAGGGCCACTGCTCTCTAAATCATAAGATTAGAATGAGGCTGTCCTTTGGTTATGTGACTATGAATAGTTTACTTTCTCCTTCTGGGGAATAATATTCTCTGTTTCAGAATAAATTTCATCTGAGTTCTTGGGTTTTGGGACCCTGAGGTTAAGGATCACAGAAAGATCTTACTTTCTTAGGGCTTACTCAAATTAAGTAGCTGGAGCGACTGGCTGGATTAATCAACTCCTTTCAAGATTCTTTTCCTTAGTGATTATAGGTCTCAGGAAAGAGGATGAAGCAATGGAAGGTGCTTGAAGGAAGAAGGAGGCCCCAAAGAGCTGTGGTGAACATGATACGTATTTAAGGGCTGGCTAAGAGGGCCTCTGGAAGAGGGATCTCAAAGCAAATCTGCTTGACCAGGGAGGAGCAAACTCACACATGTGTCAAGCGCCAGTCATGTGAAACAAGTCTACTAGGCACTTTACACGTCATCATTTTGTTTAATTAGCAGGGAAGAGGAAGAGTTGAATAATGTCCTTGTTTATGCAATTTGGCTATAAAGTAAAATTCTGCCTGGTGAATTCCAATTTCTTATTGACTTTTGTGTCACATTAGAGACTGTCCCTGTGGCTATGGCTGCTCCAGTGATCTTTCTTTCCTGGAAGTTTCAGCAGGCTCAGTTATCATAACAAATTTGTGTCATCTCAGTTATAATTAGGCTTACTTAAAGGGATGTTTTCATCATTGGTGGTGCTCCAAATACATATTTTTCCCCTAAGTATATTGGAATTAAAATATTGTCAATGTTCAAGGGTCAAACACATAAGGCCATGTTTGTGTTTTAAGTCTTCAGACCTTGGTCCCTGAACTCCATACACTGGATCCTTGCTGTTGGAGTTTCCATAGGGAACGAGGATCCTCAAGGCCTCTGAAAGAAATGGAGCCCAGCCAGCTGAGTCAGGCTGGGTCCCACGCCTCTGTAGGGCCGAAGTCCAAAGCAACAGGCAGGCAGTTCTTGCAGGCTTTTCTCTACAGAGTCATTATAATACTTTATTGTCTTTTTTTTTTTTTTTTCTCACTATTTCAGCAGCTCCCTCTATGAGGACATATTCTCCTCATCCACAGAAGCCCTTTTCAAACATTACTAAGAAGTCTGATAAGAAGAAAAAACATTCACTGATGGGTTCTCAGAAAGAAAGCATTAGATTTAACTACAGGGCAATACTGCCCTGATTACCACAGGCCCAGCTGACGGTAAGGTTGCCAGGCAGCTCTCACCCTGCCAAGAATGGTGGTGGAATGAAGCAAGCATGTGGTTTGTATTACCATTTTTCAGTTTTTTAAGGTTTAGAAAAGAGAACGTCACCAACAATGATAATTCACTTTGGAATGAATACATTTTCAATGCAGTGTTCAGCAACTGCTGGTGTGTCTTAAATCCTAGAGTTCATATGCAACATTTTACAATGTGAACAAGATAAAGCACAGGATGTGTCAAGATCCTACTATATGCAAATAACTAAGTTTCTGGCCAAATCCTTCTTTTTAAAAAAGAATGAAAAAATGAAAACCTCTCCAGCATTTCTAAGCTGCTACTTACAGCCTTTATAAAGATAGCACAGGAAAAAGATGCTAAAGCCAAAGAGTAAGCTAAATTCTGCCTTCCATTTCCTGGCACCATCTTCTTGAAAGTTGGGGTGGATTTTTTTAAACGTTTCAAGTCATAATTTGCCACAAATGAATCAATCTGTAAGCTTAAGTTAAATCATAAAATTCAAATATTTTAATTTGTCTTTTATTATCTTTTTTTTTTAATTTAAAAAAGGAGAGACAGATATGGGATTATTCATACTTTGAATTCTCCTGGGTGTTCTTGGAAATACTATTCTCAGAAAGTAGGAAACACTAAATTGGAACAAATGATTTGATTCTTAGACAAATTTACAACGTCATATGGTTTGAGAATCTGCACTGAGTTTAGTGAACTACCTTATGAATTAAGCCCCTTCCTTAAAGAAGCACATCTATTTCCCTCTCAGTGAAGTGCATCAGTATCTCCATGACATTGCTGCCAGCCTGACCCCTAAAAGAAACAAATTTTAAGAAACTCATATTATTCAAAGCCATTTTCACAGAATTCAGGTGCCCCTTAGAAATCTATTGCCTTCTTATGATATTTAAAAGATTCTGGGAAACCCACGAAGACGTCACACCTCCTGGAAGCAGCGTCTTTCTATTGGAGGTTACAGGGCAGCAGAAACCAGAAAGAACCCATAGCTGGTGCAGTCATACATGTCTGCAAAGACCTTCAAACAAACAAAAAGTATATAACTTGCCAGTTGTGAGGCCCTGGCCTAAACAAAATGCAGCCCTGCTTAACAAAATCCTGTCAAATGTGGTCATTTGGGCTCTAAAATTATGCTTTGCAAAACACTAAATTAGTTTTGTCAAAACATAACCTTGGTTCGCAAAACATTGTCAGAACTTCCAAAGTTCAGTAACGGGGCAGCATTTGTGGTTTAGGTGACATTAATCCTCTCTATTTATTCTACATAGCATCCATCGGGTTATCCATCTGTCTGTCCATCCATTCATCTAACCATTTCATTCAGTTTCAACATGTAGCGCCACATTCTTACTATGTGCCAGGCAATGTGCTGGACCCTGAACACAAAGATAGAAAGATACAGCCATGGACTCAAGGCTGGTATCCTAATGAAGAGATAGATGTGATGAATTGTTATAATTAAGATAAATGACCACTGCAGGGGACAGACCATGAAAGCATGAGGGAAACGATTGCTGTGATACTGCATTAGTTCAGGATTCTCTAGGGACTCAGCTGAAGACAGACTGTTCTTTTCAGATACTTTTTTTTTTTTTTTTTTCCTGAGATGGAGTTTTCGCTCTTATTGCCCAGGATGGAGTTCAATGGCACAATCTTGGCTCAGTGCATCCTCTGCTTCCTGGGTTCAAGCAATTCTCCTGCCTCAACCTCCCAAGCAGCTGGGATTACAGGCATGTGCCACCACGCCTGGCTAATTTTGTAATTTTAATAGAGATGGGGTTTCACCATGTTGGTCAGGCTGATCTTGAACTCCTGAGCTCAGGTGATCTGCCCACCTCTGCCTCCCAAAGTGCTGGGATTACAGGTGTGAGCCACTGCACCAGGCTTTTTTCAGATACTCTTTAAAATTCACAGAATACTTAATGTCTGAGATCACTTTATTTTTTCTTTTCTTTCGAGATGCACGTGATTGATGACACTGTCACAAGGTATACACCGTCATGGAAATATCCAAATAAGGTGTTTAAACACACATTTCTTAGAGGAGGAAGAGTTCCTGGAGAGGGTGAAGGAAGAGAGAAAGATATTAAATGAGAGTGACATTGTATGGGATAACCCAAATTTGACATAATTTATTTAAAAAACAGATATTTTGAAACTTTTATACTTAGTTACACCTGATAAGTGACAGATTTCATAGATATTGACGGTTGTGTTGATTCATTGCAGTTGACCATGACTTGTTGAAAAAGCTTGCAAACACATCCTTAAGGAGTTTACATTCTCCCAAGGTAAGATTGTTGGTGTTTTAACACATCACTTCAAAAAAATTATAGAAAATGAATTTAATTTTATAATTTTATTCTCAGTGACTTTATGTGTCATCAGTCACATACAGGCTGACAACCGCAGCTGCCCTCCTACTTTTCCAACATTAAGAATGAGAAAATGTGGTTGCACTCAACTCTTATTCATGGCTGGGGAAGTACCCTCTCTGTCACACAGCACTTTAATAGAGCCCCAGAGGGGAATTTAGAAGGCAAGTCTGATGGTCTTATAGCAGTTCTTTAGAAGACCCTTGAGTTCCAACAGAACATGTCCAGAGGATGTAGCTGAGTAATTAGGCCAGAGGTGGTGGTGGTAGGGGTGGAGTATGGCTTGTTCTGGAATCTGTAGGCCTGGGTGATAAGATTAGAGGATGTCCTAGACTAGGTGATATTCCCTTTACTCTGTAGGTTGAAAGGACTGTGTCTGGTCACACTACAGGATACGCTGTTATAAAACCAACTAGTAATTCAGAATTTTTCATTTTTATCTTTGCACAGTCCATTCAATAGCAATCGGTTGAGGACACGGTTTGTTGATCTTTTTCAGTCACTAAGACTAGAAGCTAAAAACCCTAGATCCATTTGGTCCGCTTCTTTTAGTCATTGAGATGCCACTGATATTTCTGCTAAACAAATAAAGGATGATAAAGCCATTGAGAAGCTTTATAGCTTAGTAAATAAAAGGTAGGGAATGAATTCGCTGTGCATATCTCAAAAATCTGATTCTTTGAATTTACTTGCCATCTGTCTTAAGTTTTGCACTGAATCTTGTTTGATGTTGGCCCTCGTCAGCTGGCTCAGGTTGGGAAGAAGTGCTTAGTGACTTGGTGCAGAACCCACACTTGGAGCTGCTGAAGAAATGGAGCTGCTTCCCCAGGAGTGTCAGCAAGTGTTTATGAACCCACGTGTGTTTCTAATGCATGCTGCCATGCTCTTCTTCTTTGTTCAGAAGTCCATAATCAGTATTTATTCATTTAACTTAAATGTATTTTTCAAGTGAAAAAATAACCAATAAAATGAAGTTTCTGGCCGGTGGCTCATGCCTGTAATCCCAGCACTTTGGGAGGTCGAGGTGGGCGAATCACCTGAAGTCGGGAGTTCTAGACCAGCCTGACCAACATGGTGAAACCCCATTTCTGCTAAAAATACAAATATTAACCGGGTGTAGTGGCAAGCACCTGTAATCCCAGCTACTCAGGAGGCTGAAGCAGAGAATCACTGGAACCAAGGAGGCAGAGGTTGCAGTGAGCCGAGATCGCACCATTGCACTCCAGCCTGGGCAACAGAGTGAAACTCCATCTCAAACAAAACAAAACAAAATAAAACAAAACAGAAGTTTCTTGGTCATTTACATGTATATACCTCTGAGTATGTACTTGAGTATTTACCATCAGTTAGCGGATTGAGGCAGTCCCATGCCTCAATCCGCTAACTGATGGTAAATACTTGACCATCTATAGCTGTTCCAGTGGAACCACAGTAAGGGCATCTGTACAAGACCACCAGAACTTCCTGTGGTCATGCAGTGCTGAGAACAGCCTTCCATGCTCGTAGAGGGGGAGGAAGCCCATGGAAATGGGGAATCTACAGATTATCGAGCCCTAGATAAAAGGGCCCCTCTTCTTTCATCTGGAGTTTCTCTGTTTCCTCTAATTTTCTGGCATCCAGAAGTGTGCCTAGTCTCCACTAAAACTTACTATTTGGAGGCTTTTTTATCCTGCCCTATTCCTGCAGGCTTCTTTTTTTCAATGCCAGACCCTGCCTCCTATTCCTTATCTCAGTCACCTCAGACAGGCATTCTCACAGTCTAGCTTTGCAGCAGACACTTCGGATTGCACCCTATGGCTTGGAAGCTGTGTCTGTTTCTTGTTTCCTTGGATTAGGAAGGCTGCTGGGCAGGGGTCTGAACTAGCCCCACTGCCCTCTCCCTTATCCTCCCACCCCCTCATTTCCATTTGACTCCAGCCTAGTCTACTCTCACCGGGCCTCTCTTCTGTCCTGGGTTTTTGTCCCTCTTAACCAGCTCATTTCCTCTACCTCTATTTCCCTCTAGGGCCTCCCTGCACAGTTAGACTTTCTGCCTACAATAAGCACCTCCGTGTGAATTACTTTATTTGACCCTTTGTTGCCAGTGAATATTGACAAGCAAGGAAAATGGAGATAAGGGATTTGGAAACTTTTAAGGGGAAGCAGGGAGAAAGAGGAAGGCTACTTTTGAAGGAGCGGTGAAAGGACAGAGGCAACAGGAATTGTGGACATAAATGGTAAACTTGACAATCTGTCTTGATACCTATTTGTACGGCCTTCCAGCTCTGCTCACTCCAAACATGGTAAGTTTTGTCTTATGTGATTGTGGTTCTTGTGTACATCTTACGTTCCTTCATTTTATTCATCCGTTCCACAGATTTTTGTTGGCTGCCAACTCCAAGCCAGTCGTTATTACAGGTACTAGGGATTCAATGGTGGGCTAAGTGAACTCTCAAGAAGTCTACAGAGGAAGAAATGGAAATCAAATTATCACATGATTAATGTAAATGGAGTGGGGGAGTTACATGATGCAGAAAAAGGTGATGATATATGAGTTTAACCAGTTCACTAATATCTGGAAAAATATCTCAGGAAAAGTGACAAGGTTGCGGAGATTTAGTGGCAATATAGGATATAATGTGGTGAAGCTAGAAAGAAATACCTTTATTGCAAAATTAGAAGATAATGAGCAAAAGTTCTGTGGTAGAAAGGAACATCATGTGTCCAAAGGACGGAAGGGAGATCTGCATGTCTGGGAGGCAGAGAGTGGGTGGGAAATGTTATGGGATGTGGCTGGAGAAGGGGGTTAAGCATTTTGCTCTTTCTCCTAAGAGGAATGGGAAGTTATCCACTATTGCATAACAATTTATCCTCAGACTTAGTGGCATAAAACAATTATAAACATTTAGTATCTCAGTTTCTGTGGGTCAGGAATCCAGGAGCAGCTTAGCCAGGCAGCTCTGGCTCTAGGTCTCTCATAAAGTTGCTGATAAGATATCTTACAGGACTGAAGTCATCTGAAGTCTTGACTCGTCATCTGCTTATAAGGTGGCTCACATCGTTGGAAAATTAGTTTTGACTGTTGGTGAGAAGCTTGAGCTCCTTCTCCATAGGGCTGCTTGAATTTCCATACCATGGTAGCTATCTTCTCTGAGAGTAAGTAATGAGAGAGAGAGAGAGAGAGAGAGAGACAGAGAGAGACAGAGAAAGAGAGAGAGAGAGAGAAAGAGGGAGAAAGAGAGAGAGAGCAGCAAAGCTATACTTTTAAAAACTTAGCCTCAGAAGTCACATTGCACTTCCATCACATCTATTTGTTAAAAATAAGTAACCAGGGCTGGGCGTGGTGGCTCACACCTGTAATCCCAGCACTTTGGGAGGCTGAGGTGGGCAGATTGCCTGAGGTCAGGAGTTTGAGACCAGCCTGGCCAACATGGTGGAAACCAGATCTCTACTAAAAATATGAAAATTAGCCAGGTGTGGTGGCACATGCCTGTAATCCCAGCTACTTAGGAGGCTGAGGCAGGAGAATCACTTGAACCCGGGAGGTGGAGGTTGCAGTGAGCCGAGATCACGCCATTGCACTCCAGCCTGGGCAACAAGAGTGAGACTTTGTCTCAAACAAACAAACAAACAAACAAAACAAAACAAAACCCACCTAATTCCTTTCCACATTCAAAGAGAGGAGAATTAGGCTCCACTTTTTAAAAGAAGTAATATCAAATAATTTGGGGCATATTTAAAAACCACCAAACCATTAAAGAGACTTAAGCAGGAATGGTGACATGATTAAATTTGCTTTTCAAAAATGATACTCTAAATGGAAAACCAATTAAATAGGACCAGTACGAAAGTGAGTACACTGGTTAATAGATATTAAGTGGTATCAGGTTTGAGATGCTGGTAGGGTAGAGTAGGATGCTGATAAAGATGAAGAGAGAAGATGAAGGTAAAATAGGTCTTGGTGATCAATTGGATTTGAAGGTTGAAAGAGGGGGAATAGTATAGATTCCTAGATTTCTGGTTTGCATAGACAATGTGTTACTCAGTGACATGGAGAATACTAGGAGAATACCACTTTGGTCTATGATAGATAGTGGCAGTGAGCATGAGTTTTATTTAAGACATATTAAGTTTGGAGTATCTTTGAGATATCCCAGTACAATTATCAACTAGTTTCTTCGTTTTAAAACTGGAACTAAGAGGAGAGTTTTCAGCTGGAGATATAAAAATTAGTGAAATATCCATACACAGATAGGAAGGAAATCTCTGAATTTGATGAGATCTCTTAGAGAAAGAATGATGTGAAAAGAGAAGAGGGTTTTGGGGAGATTGGATTTTGTCCAGCAAGTATTCACTCTCTTCTGTCTTTTTTATGGCTATTATTTCCTATGGAGTATACTTCCCTGTCCCATTGGTGCTGGCCTTGGCCATGTGATTTGTTTTGGCCAGTGAGATGTTAGCAGATGTGACAGGACCAGATGTTTGAATTGTGCCCTGGAACTTTCTCTTTTGTGCTCTTTCCTTTGGCTTCATAAAGAACATGCCTTGGATAGCCACTGGTTTATGGAGGAATTAGCATACCTGGACCCAATTCAAAGTTTGGAGCCAAGTCCAGCTGACTCAAGCCTACATAAGTTGAACCTGATCCACAGATAATGAGCAAGAGATAAATGTTTGCTTTTGAAAGCCACTAAAATGTCAAGGTTTTGTTGTTATGCAGCATTTTGCTAACAGCTGACTGATGCAAAGGCCTAGGATCTAGTGGCAAGAAACACTATTCTGTTTTTTGTTTTTTTTTTTTTTTTTTTAGACAGAATCTCGCTCTGTCATCCAGGCTGGAGTGTAGTGATGTGATCTTGGCTCACTGCAACCTCCACGTCCTGAGTTCAAGCGATTCTCCTGCCCCAGCCTCCCAAGTAGCTTGGACAACAGACGCCGGCCATAACGCCTGGCTAATTTTTGTATTTTTGGTAGAGGCAGGGTTTCACCATGTTGGCTAGGCTGGTCTCGAACTCCTGACCTCAAATGATCCACCCACCTTGGCCTCCCAGAGTGCTGGGATTACAAGCATGAACCACCGTGCCTGGCCAAGAAACACTATTCTTTAAAGTTCTTATTAGATTGCATGCAAATTAAGAGCAGTATTTATGTTTGATACACAGTTGTATTAGCAAAACCTAGCATAAAGTCTTGGTCAAATACTTGGTGAATGTATGAAAGCATGGATGGACACAATCTAATTTAGTCATGACTGTTTATCATAGATGTCTGTAAGTCACATTCATATATTCCTTTTTTTTTTTTTTTTTGAGATGGAGTCTCACTCTGTCACCAGGCTAGAGTGTAGTGGCATGATCTCGGCTCACTGCAACGTCCACCTCCCAGGTTCAAGTGACTCCCCTGCCTCAGCCTCTCCAGTATTTGGGACTACAGGCGAGTGCCACCATGCCCAGCAAATTTTTGTATTTTTTAGTAAAGATGGAGTTTCGCCATGTTGGCCAGGATGGTTTTGATCTCTTGACCTCGTGATATGCCCGCCTCAGCCTCCCAAAGTGCTTGGATTACAGGCATGAGCCACCGTGCCCGGCCTACTACATATATTCTTTTTTTTTTGGGGACGGAATCTCACTCTGTCACCAGGTTGGAGTGCAGTGGTGCGATCTTGGCTCACTGCATCCTCCGCCTCCCGGGTTCAAGCGATTCTCCTGCCTCAGCCTCCCGAGTAGCTGGCACTACAGGTGAGTGCCACTATGCCCAGCTAATTTTTGTAATTTTAATAGAGACAGCGTTTCACCATTTTGGCTAGGATGGTCTCGTTCTCTTGACCCAGGGGTCCACCTGCCTCAGCCACCGAAAGTGCTGGGATTACAGGCGTGAGCCACTGCGCGCGGCCTGTATATTCTTATAATAGCTCTTCCAAGCAGTGCATCCTCAAAGAAGAAGATGCTCGAAGAAAGCTTGATGCTGCAGTCTTCAAGATCAAGAACTGTATCCCTTTCCCTGAGTACATTTTCCTTACATATTGTAAAGAAATGCCTAATAAAATTGATGTTCTATTTAAATACTATGTGAATATTTTAGAATATATTTTATTGTTGTTTTTAAAGCAGATTTCAAGTGAACAAATTTTAAAATTAAAAACAAAAGTTATTAGTGGCAGTAAACACTCCTGTAAATAGTGTGTCAATGGAATGAAGGCAATCCAAGTGGCGCTTTTGGCTACTAACGTTTTCACAAAAGCTTTGATTAGTTATGAGGTAATTGTGAGAGATGATGAGTTGGAATTCAAGAAAGAAAAAATAGTTTCTCTACTTTAACAGCTGTGGAATCTTTTGGTAATTGCTGGAATATTCCTTTTCAGTAAACTTAAAGTTTGCTTTTTTCACATTACAGTTGAATGCTTGATGTGAAATATAAATTTTAACTTTGTCTTATTTACAACTTTCTTCTTCAGTGTGATTCTAAGTTATAGTTGAGAAGGAGAGAAAGACAGCCCTTGGGTTTATATGTTATCTCCATTAAATAGAAAAACTCTGTAGGAAAAGCAAAAAAAAAGAAAAGGTGGCATTTAAAGTATTTGCCTTTTGATGTTCTGGTTGTTAATTGTGATTTTTTTCCCCCAAATGTCTATATAAAAATTGTCTGCCTGGGTGCATACAGGCAAGTGCAGTTGTCCAGTGTTTACAGGGGACACGTTAAATTATACCTTGCCTGGTTTGACCACAGTGTGAAATTTTAAAGTATAAACATGATCAAAAAGAAGAGTGGTTTCAAAAATGAAGGAACAACAACATTCCATTCTCCCAGAAACTTTTCAGTCTCTCAAACAGCTGCCCCCTACTCTCTTCTCCCAGCAGTCAGCAGAAACAACATCCCATTCCCCACACCAGCCCCCACCCAAGAGTAAAGAGTACCATCAACTCTGAGAAAGAAACTGCCGAAATAACAAAACGTACTGGAGTGGATAATTCCTCACAGAACTGCCAATCAGCTACAGACGCAAATCTGCCTTCCTTATCCCTCACCCCACCCCTTAGCTGGGCAAACAACCTAAACCCTCAGGAGAAACTTCGCCTTTCAGCCAAAGAATAATACAGATGACGCTGCCAACCTGGAATATTTTGCTTGTACTTCCCTTCTACCTTCTTTATTGCAACAGCTGACTGTGTAGCTGTGTGTCTTTTTGCCTTTTCATTTTGTTCAGTGTTCAAAAAAGTTATTATTTTACCCCAAAAGAATCGCATAAACATGATTAAAAAAGCAAACAGTGCAGAAAGTAATGTCTCCCTCTCCTCACCACTCCTTCCTCCTTTTTCCAATTCTCTTAGACTTCCCAATAGCAGAAGTGTTGTGATGGGAGGAGGGAGTGTGTGTGTGTGTGTGTGTGTGTGTGCACGTGCGAGAGAGAAAATTGGAGAGAAATTCTTGATACCATCTTATTTTTGATTTAAGAAGAAAATATGTATCACACACAGAGATCCCTTCATCTCCCCACCCTACCCTGCCACCAAAAAAAAAACCTCTGCTGTTTAGAACTCTTTCAGAGTTGCTGGTCAAAAATCTTTCAGATTAAGCTCATTCCAAAGACATTTCCAGTATAACCAAACACTGAGAAACACTGGTATCCAGCCAGGCGCAGCCCCTGCCATCTCTGATTTAGTGCAATTTGATGATGATTAACTCGAAGACAGGATGGAGATGGATTCATGTAATAGGAAAACAAAAAATCCTCCATTTATTTATATTTAAAATATCCTCTTTCTTGATTATTTTAGAGAATAAATTTATATACATTTAGGATGACTTTGCTGATAAGGAAAAGTCTCTTGGGCCTTGCATTTTCTTCTTAATTATAAAGGTTTGTGGAATGTTTTTCTGAGAACAGAAACCTTCCTCAAGGAGTTATTCTTTCTAGAACGTTAGGAGGGTCTCTACTAGGTAAACAATGATGTCACTGCAAATGTTTGAGCACTCTTCTCTCCCATCCAACTTGGCTTGGGGTTTTTTAGTTCTGTTACTTGAATGTTTTTAAAACAGATTGAAAAATTTGCTCACCAAGAGAACAATGATTAACAAAATCTGTAAATTGCATTTCACTTGCTAATCAATAGCTCAAAAGAAAATCTAAATCCATGACTAATGGCCCAGAAGTGAACTACTTGCTTAGAAGAGCCTCTTTAGGTCAAAATGTTCTTTCAGAAATCTTTATGGTATTTTTTTTTCTTCTGTTCGCTATGTTTTTATTCTACATTTTTAAAAACTTACACACTCTATAAATAATAAGGAAATATATTCCCAGGCCTCATTCTCTTTTTAAATACACACATGAGTATCTATCATCAGTTTTTCCTCTGGATATCTATTCTTGGATTTTCCATGAGACATTGTAGAGTATTGGTTAAGAGTGTCTGCTTTGGAAACAGCTGTTCTGACTCAAGACCTTACCAGCTATATGGTTTGGATTAACTCTCTTAATTTCCCTATACCTCAATTTTCTCAATTGTAAAATGGGGATGAAATTTATAATCATAGTGTGAACTTGATAGGATTGTGGAAAAGTCTGAATGAGAAAATGTAATCCAAGCCCATGTTATAGTTCTATCCCATAATAAGTCTCAGTGAAGGGTGGCTTAAAAAAGTAAGTTATACAGGCTGGGCATTGTGGCTCACGCCTGTAATCCCAGCACTTTGGCAGGCCAAGGTGGGTGGATCACGAGGTCAGGAGGTGGAAACCATCCTGGCCAACATAGTGAAACCCTGTTTCTACTAAAATACACAAAATTAGCCGGGTATGGTGGTGCGCACCTGTAGCCCCAGCTACTCGAGAGGCTAAGGCAGGGGAACTGCTTGAACCCAGGAGGCAGAGGTTGCAGTGAGCCAAGATGGCACCACTGCATTCCAAATAAATAAATAAATAAATAAATAAATAAATAAATAAATAAGGTATACAAGATAAAAAATTTTAAACTTCCAAAAAATCCCCAACTAAAAAAAAAAAAAAAAAAAAAAATCACCAAAACATGTGATCTTGGATAAGTAGAGCTTATTTCTCCAGATTGTTCTGTGTCTCAAGTTTTGTGACAGTGGGTAAAATAGTACACATAGATAGAAAGACTAAGTGACAGTCCAGGGATGCCCATGGCAGTGTGCTGGTCTGTGTATGGAATATCTAGATTATAGACTCCAGAAGGAAAAAGTCAAGAGAAGTTATGTAGATCATAGTGAGATTAGACAAAATGGCCCAGGGAAAAATATGTGCTTTCAATTGTATTACTGATTGGAGAGCACCAAGACTATGGCTAGTAATTCCATGTGGGGGTTTACACAGTTTTGCCTACACAGAATCCAGGGCCAAAGGGATTACTGACTATTGGCCTTATTCATCTGAAAAATTTTAAGTCCCCACAACAAAATATACCCATCAAGGTTATAACATATAATCACATTAGTTCTTTTTCATATGCATTTTTCTAGAATCGATGCATTCATTTATTCCCTAAGGAATCAACGTATATCTCTTTCTTTTCTGTGGGGCAAGTCTCCTAGGCCTACTCTCAAGGCTGTTGAGGTAAACTGATAATACTAATAGAGTATTTGGGGTAATTCTGTGAGACAGTGAGGGATATTTACTACTCTTATTGGGGGGTGGGAGGCGGATGGTGTCACAACTATGGAATGATTCTAAAAGGAGGAGTAAATGTCTGCAGAGTGAAAGGGAAGAGGAGAGAGATATTCTTATGAATAGAATATCTATTGTATTCATGCAGAAGTAATAGACTGGTTGGTAGCAGGTGGATCTAAGGTCAAAGGAGGGTTTGTAGTGAATGTGAAGCACGTGGGAATATTTGCAGGTTGAAGTGGGAAAGTCAGAAAGGAGAGGAAGGTTAAAAATATAGGAAGAGTGGGGGTGAGTTCCAAAGAAGGTGGTGGTGACTTTAACTGAAAGAATATCTCACCATTTGGGGAGGTAGAGTAAAGGAGATAAGGTTAGATGTGGGGACAAACTCTGATAATTTTCATTGATTTTCCTTTGATTAGAAAATGCATTTTCCTTTGAACACCAGGGTAAAAAGCCGAACAGTTTATTAGAATTTCCCTGAATGCAAAAGAAGTAGAAAAAGAAGAAAACAGAGAAACATATTTTATAGTGGAATACCTGTAAATTCTCTACTTAGAAAATACTAACTTCAAATTAGTTTTTCTGTTTTATCCATCTTGCAGAAAGACTTGTTTTGTGTGGGTGTCAGTTTGCTAAAAACATTTTATATTTTTTACAAAATTCTCAGTACTTACAATCTTGTGTGTATACAAGGCAGGGACATTCTTTGTATTATCAAATATTTGATTTCCTCTGAGGTTAACATATTTTTATTTCCCAATTTTGTGAATTGTCAGTTTTTTCATCTGAAAGAAAGCTTTTTTACAAAACATCTTCAAGCGAAAGAAAAAAATTGCCTAGGATCAAGAGAATTCAAGATTCTCTGATCTGGGGTGGATGAATGGCGGAAACAGGAAGAAAATAACCAAGACAGAAAAGACGCATAGAAATATAGACTCTCATATATGAAAGGGACTCTATGCAGTCCTGGTCCAATCAGTATCAAATTAGTGGATGTGATGTGTAATTTCTCGATGGAGCATTCCTCTAGTATCAGTTAGATTACTTCTAGAAATAGGGAGATCACTATCTCTTGAGACTGCCCATTCCATTTTGGGTCTCAAAAGTACCTATGTTTGATAGGGTCGAAGTTATTAATATGCATATGCATAGCAATTAAGTACTAGCTTTGAGAGCTTCCTATGTGCCAGGTGTAATTCTAAGTACCTCACGTGTATTAAATCGTTTAATGCTCAAAGAGTCATCTAAGGAAGTTATGATTATTATCTCCATTTTACAGATAAGACAAATGAAGCTCGGAAAGGTTAGATAAACTTATCAATGTTACACAACTGGTAAATAACGGAGCCTGACACGGAACCCTAGAATTCTAGCTCTAGAGCCTATGCTTTCAAGCACATCAGTGTTCTTCCTTTCAATGCATGAATGTTCCCAGGTTTTCCTCATCCCTTAACTAGTCAAAGAATTCTACTGTTGCCCACTAAGATTTACCTCTTTCTTTGACTCCCACGGACAGATCTGCTGTTGCCAGACTATTTGGTTAGTCGTTTGTGACGCAGAATCAGGAATGACAAGAAAAAGGATAACAAGCAGATGGGCCAGGGGAAGACATTTCTGTAAAACGTGGTCTCAAATCAATGTAGTATGAGAAAAGTGTTGGAAGGAAAATGGAAGTTTTGAGAAGCCTCGCTGGAGACTATACAATTCATGGCATTCAGGAAACTCAAGGGAGGAAATTGAACTATTCTTATGTTACTTTTTGTTAGCTAGACTTTCCACTGATTACTGCACCAGTCTCACACTGGGCAACATAGATCATGGATTTAACTTGGTTACATATATTTCTGTAAGAATCTGTTGGTTCCTTGATCTTGGACTTCCCAACATCCAGATCTGTGAGAAATAAATTTCTATTGTTTATAAGCTACCCAGTTTACAGTGTTTTGTTACAGCATGCTGAACAAACTAAAGACACTTGATAAATTCACTATTAGGTCTAGCAGGGTTTTTTGTAGGTTTCCTGGGATATTTTTGCACAATGTTGTTTCACAATAGAGTTTTACTTCTTCTATTCAAATCTGGATACCTTTTATTCTTTTTTCTCTGCTTATTTCACTAGCTGGAACCTTCACTACAATGTTAACTAGATGTGAGTTCAGATATCTTTGCATTTTTTCTAGTCTTAAGGGGAAAATATCCAATCTTTCATTATAAAGTACCATGTTAGCTGTAGTTTTTTATAGATGTCTTTTATGAAGTTGATAAAGTTTTCTTTTATTCCTATTTCTCTGAGAGTTTTTATCAGAAATTTATGTTGGATTTTTTCAAATGCTTTTTATGCTTTTACTGAGATGATCATATGGATTTTATGTTTTAGTGTATTAATAAGATAAATTACGTTGATTGATTTTCAAATGTTAAGCCAAAATTGTTTACCAACACTGTTTTCATGAGATAAATCCCGCTCTTTCATGATGTATTATCATTTTTATATATTGTTGGATTTGATTTGTTAAATTTAAAAAATTGCATTTTTGTTCATGAGGGATATTGGTTTGGTTTTTTTTTGTGTTAATTGATGTCTTTGTCTGGTTTTGGTATCAGGGTAATGCTAACTTTATAAATTGAGATGGGGAGAATTCAAACCCTTCAATTTTTTGAAGAGTTCATGTAACAATACATATTATTTCTTCCTTAAATTTTGGAAAGACATGTTGGCATGGGATTTTCTTTGTGAGAAGATTTTTTTAGTTACACATTGATTTTCTTTAATAAATATAGAATTGTTCAGATTAAGTACTTCAGTGAGTTTTGGTCATTTATGTCTTTGGAGAAATTTGTTTATTTCATCTAAGTTGTGGAATTTATTAGCAGGAAATTCATATTTTTTCATATTTTCCATTTATTTTATATATGTGGAATATAAAATATATATATATATATATATTTTTTTTTTTGAGACGAAGTCTCGCTCTGTCACCCAGGCTGGAGTGCAGTGGCACGATCTTGGTTCACTGCAACCTCTGCCTCCTGGGTTCAAGTGATTCTCCTGCCTCCTGAGTAACTGGGAATACAGGTGTGCACCACCATGCCCAGGTAATTTTTGTATTTTTAGTAGAGTTTCACCATGTTGGCCAGGATAGTTCCCATCTCTTGACCTCGTGATCCTCCTGCCTTGGCCTCCTAAAGTGCTGGGATCACAGGCGTGAGCCACTGTGTCTGGCTCATATTTTTCTTTTATTATATGTAGTTTCTGTAGGGAAGTCTCCTCTATCATTTCTCATATTGATAATTTGTGTTTTTCTGATTAGTATCACTTTTATAGATTTTTCTCAATGAACCAAAGCTTTTCTGTATTTTTGTGGTATTCTACAAATTTAGGTATGTTGCCTTCTCATTTTCATTCAGTTTAAAATACTTTCCAATTCAATTTGCCATTTTTTCATTCAATTATCACTATATTGCAAGAAGGTATACTTAATTACAAGTTTAAACTATAGCTTGGTAATCTTGAGTCAGGCAGCAAGTTTTAATAAAGGCAAACTGCTTATTCAAAAGTGATCATGGAACAACTGAAACGCAGAGTAAGAAGGACGAGAAACATCTAACTGGACAATAGGGACAATAGATTTAGTTATCTCACTATATGAAACAACCTTTTCATTTTTAGGAGAGGTAACTTCTACTGAAGTTATAGTTTATCTCTCCTAAAAATACAGAATGCAGAACACAAAAATACAATACAGAAATATTTTGTAATATAGACTAGTTTCCATTTAGTCAATCAACTCTTTCCAGTTGTCTCAATTGGGATAGATACATTTACATAACTGGCTGTGCTTCAGGCTTCTTCGCCAGCAGCTTTAGGTTGGCAGTGCACTTGGCAATTGTCTCCTTTTCCTGCTGCGCAGAGATGCTCTGCACCACGTGCTTCTCTACCTAATTTATCATGTGTTCTCGTTTCTTTCAAAGCATCATGTTCTGCACAGATATATGATAGTCCAGGTGATTCTTTACTTACTTATATACTCTATGCAGTTGTTCCCAGTAACCTCCAAAGCCATAGCAATGTTGTTTTTCTGCACATCCAAAAGGTAATGGCGCTTCTGAAGGAGTGCTGGCTGTGACTTCTCCAAATCAACTGCATCCTGGATTTGTTTGATAGAAGCCTGCTTTACCTCTTCTAGTTGGGCAATTTTTTGTTCACTGAATTTTTCAGCAAAATCTCCAATAGAGGCACCATATTTTTATATTATATAGACAAGTAAGCATACTATTGATGTGGTAGAGAAGGTCTCTGGGATAATCATATATTTTTCCTTGGATAAAGCACACAAGATAAGCCGAGTTCTGAGCACAAAGGGTCCTGTTACACCAGTTTTAGGATAAAGAAACTGGAAGAATTCCTCAGGGATCAGCCCCAAATGAACTTTTCCTCCATATTCAGGAAGAGGTGGTAGAGGGGCAAGGCGTGGCTGCCCTGTATGAAAGGTCTTTGTTGCCTGCAATATCCCTGGACCTACTAAGGCTGTATTCTTAAGAGAGGGGGCCACCATGGCGGTGGCAGAATATGCCACCTGGGACAGCATGGTCAGCGAAGGCCCAGGCAGTGGTCTTAGCATCCCTGTGATTCCAACCAGAGCCAATTTGCCTTTTAACCTTTGGTTTCTAGAGATTTCTACGTTAGTCATTTTAAAAATTTTATTCCTCTGTAGTCACAGAATAGACTTTGTATGACCTAAATTCTTTTAAATTTATTTAGACTGGTTTTATGGCCCAGAGTATGGTCTATGTTTCGCATGCACAAGAGTGTTTCACATGCACATAAGAAGAATGTGTATTCTGCTGTTGTTGGTTGTGGATTGTTCTATAAATGTCAATTAGGTCAACTTAGTTGATAGTATTGTTCACATATTCCATGTTTTAGATAATTTTCTGTCTACTTGTTCTATCAAATATTGAGAGAGGTGAATTTAATCTCCAACCACATTTGTGGATTTGTGCATTTCTTTTTACAGTTGTGTTAGGTTTGGGTTCCTATGTTTTATTTATATTTATTTTATTTTTTATTTTTAAATAGGTTTTGAGGGAACAGGTGGTGTTTGATTACATGAATAAATTCTTTAGTGATGATTTCTGAAATTTTGGTGCACCCATCACCCAAGCAGTGTACATTGTACCCAGTGTGTAGTCTTTTATCCCTTGCCACCCCTCATTTTTTCCCCCATGTCCCTAAAGTCCAGTGTATCATTGTTATGCCTTTGGGTCCTCATAGCTTAGCTCCCATACATGAGTGAGAACCTGTGATGTTTGGTTTTCCATTCCCGAGTTACTTCACTTAGCATAATAATCTCTAATTCCATACAGGTTGTTGTGAATGCCATTATTTCGTTCCTTTTTATGGCTGAGTGGTATTCCATGGTATATCTCTATCTCTATCTCTATCTCTATCTCTATCTCTATGTCTATCTCTATCTCTATCTCTATCTCTATCTATCTCTATCTCTATCTATATCACATTTTCATTAAATACTCCTTGATTGATGGACATTTGGGCTGTTTCCATATTTTTTTGCAGTTGCAAATTGTGCTGCTATAAACATGTGTGAGCAAGTATCTTTTTTGTATAATGACCTCTTTTCCTCTGAGTATATATATATAGGTGAGATTACTGGATCAAATGGTAGATGTACTTTTAGTTCTTTAATGAATCTTCACACTGTTTTCCATAGTGGTTGTACTAGTTTATGTTCCCACCAACAGTGTAAAACTGTTTCCTTTTCACCACATCCATGCCAACATCTATTATTTTTTGATTTTTTGATTATGGCACAATATAATCACAAATTGATTATGGCACAATATAATCACAATATTGATTCTACCCATCCAAGAGCATGGGATGTGTTTCCATTTATTTGTGTTGTCTATGATTTCTTTCAGCAGTGTTTTGTAGTTTTCCTTGTAGAGGTCTTTCACCTCCTTGGTTAGGTATTTTCCAAAGTATGCTATTTTATTTTTTGCAGCTATTGTGAAAGGGATTGAGTTCTTGATTTGATTCTCAACTTGGTTGCTGTTGGTGTATAGCAGAGCTACTGAGTTCTACATTAATTTTGTATCCTGAAACTTTGCTGAATTCACTTACCAGTTCTAGGAGCTTTTTGGATGAGTCTTTAGGGTTCTTCTCTCCTCTCCTCTCCTCTCCTCCCCTTCCGTCCCCTCCCTTTCCCTCCCCGCCACGCCCCCGCCTTTCTTTTTTTTGATGGAGCCTCGCTCTGTTGCCAGGCTGGAGTGCAGTGGCATGATCTCGGTTCACTGCAACCTCCACCTCCTGGGTTCAAGTGATTCTCCAGCCTCAGCCTCCCATCTGTAGGGTTTTCTAGGTATATGATCATATCATGAGCAAACAGTGACAGTTTGACTTCCTCTTTACTGATTCGGATGTCCTTTATTTCTTTCTCTTGTCTGATTGCACTGGCTAGGACTTCCAGTACTATGTTGAATAGAAGTGGTGAAAGTGGGCATCCTTGCCTTGTTCCGTTTCTCAGGAGGAATGCTCTCAGTGTTTCCCCCTTCAGTGTAATGATGACTCTAGGTTTGTTGTAGGTGACTTTTATTACCTTAAGGTATGTCCTTTCTATGCCAATTTTGCTGAGGGTTTTGATCATAAAGGTTGCTGGATTTTGTCAAATGCTTTTCCTGCATCTATTGAGATGATCATGTGATTTTTGTTTTTAATTCTGTTTATGTGGTATATCACATTTACTGACTTCTGTATGTTAAACCATACCTGCATCCCTGGTATAAAACCCACTTGATCATGGTGGATTATCTTTTTGATATGCAGTTGGATTTGGTTACCTAGTATTTTGTTGAAGATTTTTGTATCTATATTCATCAGGCATATTGGTCTGCAGTGTTTTTGTTTTTGTTGTTGTTGTTATGTTCTTTCCTGGTTTTGATATTAGGGTGATACTGGCTTCATAGGATGGTGTAGGGAGGATGCCCTTTTTCTCTCTTTTGGAATAGTGTCAATAGGATTTGTAGTAATTCTTTGAATGTCTAATAGAATTCAGCTGTAAATCTGTCTGCTCTTAGACTTTTTTTGTTGTTGGCAATTTTTTTCGTTACCATTTTAATCTTGCTGCTTGTTATTAGTCTGTTCAGAGATTCTATATCTAGGAGGGTTGTATATTTACAGGAATTTATCCATCTCCTCTATGTTTTCTAGTTTGTGTGCATAAAGGTGTTCATAGTAGCCTTGACTAATCTTTTATATTTCTGTGGTATCAGTTGTTATATCTTCCATTTCATTTCTAATTGAGCTTATTTAGATCTTCTCTCTTCTTTTCTTGGTTAATCTTGCTAATGGTCTATCAATTTTATTTATCCTTTCAAAGAACCAGCTTTTTGTTTCACTTATCTTTTGTATTTTCGGTTTGTTTCAATTTCATTTAGTTTTGCTCTGATCTTCAATATGTCTTTTCTTCTGCCAAGTTTGGGTTTTGATTGTTCATGTTTCTCCAGTTCCATGAGGTCCAACCTTAGATTGTTTATTTGTGCTCTTTCAGACTTTTTGATGTAGACACTTAATGATATGAAATTTCCTCTTAGCACCACTTTGGCTGTATCCCAGAGGTTTTGATAGGTTGTGTCACTACTATTGATCAGTTCAAAGAATGTTTTAATTTCCATCTTGATTTCATTATTGACCCAACAATCATTGAGGACCAGATTATTAATTTCCTCGTATTTGCATGGTTTTGAGTGTTCCTTTTAGAGTTGATTTCCAGTGTTTTTTCCCACTGTGATCTGAGAGGACTTGATATAATTTTGATTTTCTGAAATTTACTGAGACTTGTTTTGTGGCCTATCATATGGTCTATCTTAGAGAATGTTCCGTGTGCTAATGAATAGAATGTATATTCTGCAGTTGTTGGGTAGAATGTTCTGTAAATATCTATTAAGTCCACTTGTTTTAGGGTACAGTTTAAGTCTATTTTTTCGTTGTTGACTTTCTGTCTTGATGACCTGTCTACTGCTGTCAGTGGAGTATTCAAGTCCCCCACTATTACTGTGTTGCCATCTATCTCATTTCTTAGGTCTAGTAGTAATTGTTTTATACATTTGGGAGTTCCAGTGTTAGTTGAATATATATTTAGAATTGTGATATTTTCCTGTTGGACTAGTCTTTGTTCCTCCTTGTCTTTTTAAACTGCTATTGCTTTAAAGTTTGTTTTGTCTGTTATAAGAATAGCTACTCCTGCTTACTTGTGGTGTCCATTTGCATGGGAAATCTTTTTCCACCCCTTTACCTTAAGTTTATGTGAGATCTTATGTGTTAAGTGAGTCTCCTGAAGACAGCAGAAACTTGGTTGGTGAATTCTTTTTTTTTTTTTTTTTTTTTGAGACGGAGTCTCGCTCTGTAGCCCGGGCTGGAGTGCAGTGGCCGGATCTCAGCAGCTCACTGCAAGCTCCGCCTCCCAGGTTTACGCCATTCTCCTGCCTCAGCCTCCCGAGTAGCTGGGACTACAGGCGCCCGCCACCTCGCCCGGCTAGTTTTTTGTGTTTTTTAGTAGAGACGGGGTTTCACAGTGTTCGCCAGGATGGTCTCGATCTCCTGACCTCGTGATCCGCCCGTCTCGGCCTCCCAAAGTGCTGGGATTACAGGCTTGAGCCACCGCGCCTGGCCGGTTGGTGAATTCTTATCCATTCTGCCATTCTGTATCTTTTAAGTGGAACATTTAGGCCACTTACATTCAATGTTAGTATTGAGATATGAGTACTATTCTATTCATCATGCTATTTGTTGCCTGAATATCCTGTTTTTTTTTTTCATTGTGTTATTGTTATATAGGTCCTGTGAAATTTATGCTTTAAGGAGGTTCTATTTTGGTTTATTTTGAGGATTTGTTTCAAAATTTAGAGCTCCTTTTAGCAGTTTCTTGTAGTACTGGCTTTGTAGTGGTGAATTCTCCCAGTATTTGTTTGTCTGGAAAAGACTGTACCTTTTCTTCATTTATGAAGCTTAGTTGTGCTGGGTACAAAATTCTTGGCTGATAATTATTTTGTTTAAGGAGGCTAAAAACAGGACCCCAAGCCCTTACAGTTTGTATGGTTTCTGCTGAGGAATCTACTGTTAATCTGATAGGTTCTCCTTTATAGTTTACCTGATGCTTTTGCTTCACAGCTCTTAAGATCCTTTCCTTAGTCTTAAGTTTGGATAACCTGATGACTGTGTGCCTATGCAGTGATCATTTTGTGATGAATTTCCCAGGTGTTCTTTGAGTTTCTTGTATTTGGATGTCAGGATCTCTAGCAGGGCCAGGAAAGTTTTCCTTGATTATTCCCTCAAATAAGTTTTCCAAATTTTAAATTTATCTCCTTCCTCAGAAATGCCAATTATTCTTAGGTTTGGACATTTAACATGGTCCCAAACTTCTTGGAGGCTTCTTTCATTTTTAAAATTCTCTTTTATTTGTATTTGATGGGTTGGGCTAATTCAAAAGCCTTGTCTTCAAGCTCTGAAGTTCTTTCTTCTGCTTGTCTGATTCTATTACTGAGACTTTCCAGTGCATTTTGTATTTCTCTAAGTGTGTCCTTGATTTCCAGAAGTTGTATTGTTTTTAATTTATGCTATGTATTTCACTGAAGAATTTTTCTTTCACATCCTGTATCATGTTTTTGATTTCTTTAAGTTGGACTTCACCTTTCTTTGACATCTCCTTGATTAGCTTAATAATTGATCTTCTGAATTCTGTTTCTGGCAATTAAGAGATTTTGTCTTGGTTTGGATCCCTTGCTGGTGAGCTGGAATGAACTTTTGGGGGTGGTAAAGAACCTGGTTTTGTTATATTACCAGAATTGTTTTTCTGGTTCCTTCTCAATTGGGTAGACTATGTCAAAGGGGAGATCTGGGATTCAAGGGTTGCTCTTCAGATTCTTTTCTTTTTTTTTTTGGGGGGGGGGAGACTGAGTCTGGCTCTGTCACCCAGGCTGGAGTGCAGTGGCCGGATCTCAGCTCACTGCAAGCTCCGCCTCCCGGGTTTACACCATTATCCTGCCTCAGCCTCCCGAGTAGCTGGGACCACAGGCGCCCGCCACCTCGCCCAGCTAGTTTTTTTTTTGTATTTTTTAGTAGAGACGGGGTTTCACCATGTTAGCCAGGATGGTCTCGATCTCCTGACCTAGTGATCCGCCCGTCTTGGCCTCCCAAAGTGCTGGGATTACAGGCTTGAGCCACCGCACCCTGCCGCTCTTCAAATTCTTTTGTCTCATGGAGTGCTCTCTTGATGTGGTGCTCTCTCTCTCCCACTAGGAATGGGGCTTCCTGAGAGCCAAACTGTAGTGAATTTTTTTGCTCTTCTGTATCTAGCCACCCAGTGGAGCTACCAGGCTGTGGGGTGGTACTGGTGAGTGTTTGCAAAGAGTCCTGCAATGGGATCTGTCTTCAGGTCTTGCAGCTGTGGATACCAGCACCTGCTCCAGTGGAGGTAGCAAGGGAGTGAAGTGGAATCTGTGAGGGTTGTTGGTTATGTTTTTGTTTAGTGTGCTGGTTTTGTGTTTGTTGGCCTCCAGCCAGGAGGTGGCACTTTCAAGAGTGCATCAGCTCCCATCCTATTGGGAGGATGCAAACTTGCACTAGGGCACCTGGTTAAAGTTAAGTGTTCAAGTTTCTTAGGTGGTGAGCAGGGCCATAGAGCTCCCGAGACTATGACCTTTGTCTTCAGCTACCAGGGCAGGTGGAGAAAGACCACCAGGTGGGGGCAGGGATAGGCGTGTTTGAGCTCAGCCTGCCCTTGGGCAGGGCTTGCTGTGACTGCTGCGGAGAATGGGATTGTGATTCCCAGTTAAATGGAGTCATATTCCCAGGGGGATTATGGCTGCCTCTGCTGAGTCATACAGGTTGCCAGGGAAGTGGAAGAAAGCTAGCAGTCACAGGCCTCACCTGGCTCCCATTCAGTCCACAGTCCTAAAGGCCAGTCTCACTCCCACTGTGCTCCCCCAACAGCACTGAGTCTAGTTCCAGGCAAGCGGTGACCAGGGCTGAGAACTTGCCACACAACATGAGGCTACCTGTTGAGAAAGCAAGCCGACTCACACTTTTTCAGCATTTCAGGGAGCCTACAGTGGTGATCCAGTTCCTTCAAAAGGTCTGTGGATTATCTCAGCTTTCCTAGTGTGTTCCTGTGGTAGTTCTTGGAGCAGAAGTTCATAATGTGACTCTCTGCATGCTGTTCGGTCCATCTGAGCAGGAGCTGCAAGCTAGTCTTGCCTTCTATCTGCCATCTTCATCCCCTATTGGTTCCTGTATTTTAAAGCTATGTTATTAGATGCATAAATGTTTAGCATTATTATATCCTCTGGATGAATTGACCTCTATATCATTATAAGATGAACATTTTTATTTATAGAAATATTGTTTGGGTTAATACCTACTTTGTCTGATACTAATATAGCCACTTCACTTTTCTTTTTGATTAGTGTTAGTATATTATGCCTTTTACCTTCTGTATTAGTCCATTTTCATGCTGCTGATAAAAACATACCTGAGACTGGGAAGAAAAAGTGGTTTAGTGGACTTACAGTTCCACATGGTGGGGGAGGCCTCACAATTATGGTGGAAGGCAAGGAGGAGCAAGTCACGTCTTACATGGATGGTGGCAGGCAGAGATAGAGAGCTTGTGGAGGGGAACTCCTCTTGTTAAAACCATCAGATCTCATGAGACTTATTCACTATCAAGAGAAAAGCATGGGAAAGACCTGCCCCCATAATTTAATTACTTCCCACTGGGTCCCTCCCATGACATGTAGTAATTATAGTGGTTATAATTCAAGATGAGATTTCAGTGGGGACACAGCCAAATCATATCATTCCACCCCGGCCTCTCCCAAATCTCATGTCCTTACATTTCAAAACTAATCATGTCTTCTCAACAGTCCCCCAAAGTCTTAACTCATTTCAGCATTTGCTGAAAAGTCCACAGTTCAAAGTGTCACCTGAGACAAGGCAATTCCCTTCCGCCTCTGAGTCTATAAGATCAAAAGCAAAGCAAGTTAGTTATTTCCTAGATACAATGTGGGTACTGGCATTGGGTAAATATAGCCATTCCAAATGGGAGAAATTGGCCAAAACAGAGGGGCTACAGGTCCCATGCAAGTCTGAAATCCAGCAGGGCAGTCAAATATTAAAGCTCCAAAATGATATCCTTTGACTCCATGTCTCACATCCAGGTCATGGTGATGCAAGAGGTGGAATCCCATGGTCTTGGGCAGCTTCACCTCCGTGGCTTTACAGGGTATGCCTGCCTCCCAGCTGCTTTCATGGGCTGGCATTAAGTGTCTGCAGCTTTTCCAGGCACATGGTGCAAGCTGTAGGTGGATCTACCATTCTGGGGTTTGGAGGACTCTGGGGTCTCTGACCCCATATTTCCCTTCTGCACTGGCCTAGCAGAGGTTGCCCCATGATTGCCCATCCCCTGCAACAAACTTCTTCCTAGACATCTAGGCATTTCCGTACATCTTCTGAAATCTAGGTGGAGGTTCCCAAATCTCAATTCTTGACATCTGTACACCCATGGGCTCAACACCACATGGAAGCTGCCAAGGCTTGGGGCTTGCACCCTCTGAAGCCATGGACCGAGCTGTACCTTGGCCTCTTTTAGTCATGGCTGGAGTGGCTGGGATGCAGGGCATCAACTCCCCAGACTGCACAGAGCATGGGGACCCTGATCCCAGCCCATGAAATCATTTTTCCTCCTAGACCTCTGGGCCTGTGATGGGAGGGGCTGCTGTAAAGACTTCTGACATGCCCTGGAGACATTTTCCCTATTGTCTTGGGGATTAACATTTGGTTTCTCGTTACTTATGCAAGTTTCCGCAGTCGACTTGCATTTCTCCTCAGAAAATTGGATTTTCTTTTCTATCTCATTGTCAGGCTGCAAAATTTCCAAACTTTTGTGCTCTTCTTCCCTTATAGAACTGAATGACTTTTTTTTTTTTTTTTCCCTGGAGATGGAGTTGCCCAGGCTGGAGTGCAGTGGCACGATCTGGGCTCACTGCAAGCTCCGCCTCCCAGGTTCACACCATTCTCCTGCCTCAGTCTCCTGAGTAGCTGGGACTACAGGTGCCCACCACCACACCTGGCTAATTTTTTGTATTTTTAGTAGAGATGGGGTTTCACTGTGTGAGCCAGAATGGTCTCGATCTCTTGACCTTGTGATCTGCCTGCCTCAGCCTCCCAAAGTCCTGGGATTATGGACATGAGCCACTGTGCCTGGCTACCTCTGGTTGTTTTTAAGATTTTACCTTTATCCTTGCCCTTTATCTTTTCCCTGTTATCATCATTGGTTTATCTTTGTTTTTCTCCCTCAAAACTAATGTGATTATTATGTACCATGATGTAATTTTCTTCACGTGTCTTCTGCTTGGGGTTTGTTGAGCTTCTTTTTTTGTTGTTGTTGTTGAGATGTAGTCTCGCTCTGTTGTCCATGCTGGAGTGCAGTGGCATGATCTTGGCTCGCTTCAAGCTCCGCCTCCCAGGTTCATGCCATTCTCCTGTCTCAGCCTCCCGAGTAGCTGGGGCTACAGGCATCTGCCACCATGTCTGGCTAATTTTTTTGTATTTTTGTTAGAGACGGGGTTTCACCATGTTAGCCAGGATGGTCTCAATCTTCTGATCTCGTGATCCGCCTGCCTCAGCCTCCCAAAGTGCTGGGATTACAGGCGTGAGTCACTGTGCCCAGCCCTGATCTTCTTGAATCTGTGTGTTTATTGTTCTTATCAAGTTTGAAATACTTTCAGTTTTAATTTCTTCAATTTTTTTTTTTTTTTTACTCTCTGATTTGAGAACTTCAATTACATGTAAGCTAGGTTACCTGACATTGCTGCACAGCTCACCGATGCTCCTTTTGTTTTTCAGAATTTGTCCTCTCTGTGCCTCTTTTTTGTTTTTTTTGAGATGGAGTTTTGCTGTTGTTGCTCAGGCTGGAGTGCAATGGCACGAGCTTGACTCATTGCAACCTCCGCCTCCTGGGTTCAAGTGATTCTCTTGACTCAGCCCCCCGAGTAGCAGAGATTACAGGCATGTGCCACCAAGCCTGGCTAATTTTGTATTTTTAGTTGAGATGGGGTTTTACCATGTTGGTCAGGCTGGTCTTGAACTCCTGACCTCAGGTGATCCACCTGCCTTGACCTCCCAATGTGAGCCACCACGCCCAGCCTCTTTGCCTTGTTTTACAGTGCCTATTGCTATTTCTACAAGTTTGCCAATTTTTTCTTCTTATAATATGTAATTCATCATTAATCTCATCTATTGTATTTTTATCAAAGACATTATAATGTTCCCCTCTCAAAGTTTGATTATGCCTCCACATAATTTTTAAAAGTCTATTACATGCAGTTATAATGACTGTTTTAATGTTCTCTTTTGTTATTTCCAATTTCTCTATCAGTTCTGGACCTGTTTCAATTAATCCTTTCCCTCATTTTGTTTCCTATTTTCCTTTATTTTATGCCTGTTAATCTTTGATAATCTTTGTTAGTCTTTGACATTGTGAATTTTACTTGTTGGGTGCTAGATATTTTTGTGTTCCTAAAAATATTCTGGAGTTTTTTTCAGGGATGCAGCTAAGTAACTTGAAAACAGGTAGCATTTTTCTAGACTTTCTTTTAAGATGTTAGTCATAACTAACACAGTGTTTTCTCTTGGGCTAATTATTCCCTACTACTGAGTTAAGACCCTCTGAATTTACCCATGCCCGGTGATTTATAAGGTTTAGGAGTCTGGCTTGTGGGAATAGTCACTATTCCCAGCCCAGTGTGAGCACTAGGTTCTGTTTTCTCTAATCCTTTTAGGTGGTTCTTTTTCCGGCATCAAGCAGTCTCATCACATGTATACTCTGATCAGAACTCTGCTGAGTATTTGAAGGAGATCCTCTGGAGATCTCCATGGTGTCTTCTCTGTTCATTACTTTCCCCTCCAGTACTTTGTTCTATGAACTCTGTCTGCCTTAGTTTCACTGGATTCTTAGTTCCGTTACCTCAACTCAGGGAATCTACACATTCCAGCTGGCTTTTTCCTCCCTGCATCACAACCTAATATAATCTCCCTCAAGACTACAGTAACCCAGAGCAATCAGAGAATCCGCCTTGTCTTCCATCTAGCAGGAATTACGTCTTCCTTGCCTGATGTCTCATGTCTTGAAAGTTGTTGTTTCATATACTTTATTTAGGTTTTTGTTTGTCTGATTTTAGGTAGGGATGGTAATTCTATTCCTTATCATTTCATCTTAGGACAGAAGTTTATCAGCTTTTTTCTTATTCATTACTTCTCTGCTCTGGAAATTTTCTAGTTTGTCTTTCAAATGTGTTTCCTACACCTCTCAGAATTCTGGGTAAGTTCTGAGAAATACAGAGGAAAGCAGAACATTCTTCATTATAATCCATTCTTGAGCTACGTGTAGAGCATAAGAACACATTTTGGTCAGGTGCAGTGGCTCACGCCTGTAATCCCAGCACTTTGGGAGGCCGAGGTGGGTGGATCACAAGGTCAGGAGATCGAGGCCATCCTGGCTAACTCGGTGAAACCCATCTCTACTAAAAATACAAAAAAAATTAGCCGGGCGTGGTGGCGGGCGCCTGTAGTCACAGCTACTTGGGAGGTTGAGGCAGGAGAATGGTGTGAACCTGGGAGGTGGAGCTTGCAGTGAGCCGAGATTCGGCCACTGCACTCCAGCCTGGGGAACACAGTGAGACTCTGTCTCAAAAATAAAAAAAAAAGAAAAACAAAAACAAAAACAAAAAGAACATATTTTAAAATTCAGTCTCTTTATATTGTATCCTGTCAATGTACATACAAACAAGTCGAATATCCAAATAGTCCTTACTTGTATAACTACAAGGTATTTTCCCTATCTTGTATTTGTACAATTGTTCATATTTTTTTCTTTCTAGTTACAAGATTTTTAATATATATATATTTTTTGAGATGGAGTCTCACTCTGTTGCTCAGGCTGGAGTACAGTGGCATGATCTTGCAATCTCCACCTTCCAGGTTCAAGCTGTTCTCCTGCCTCAGCCTCTGGAGCAGCTGGGATTACAGGCATGTGCCACCACGCTCAGCTAATTTTTGTGTTTTTAGTAGAGATGGGGTTTCACCATGTTGGCCAGGCTAGTCTCGAATTCCTGACCTCAAGTGATCCACCCACCTCGGCCTCCCAAAGTGCTGGGATTATAGGTGTGAGCCACTGCACTTGGCCAGATTTTTAATTTTTTAAAACTGAATTTCATTTGGTTAGATTTCTTTTTCTTTTTTTTTCTTTAGTTTTTGAGACAGGGTCTCGCTCTGATGCCCAAGCTGGAGTGCAGTGGTGCCAGCTTGGCTCACTGCAAGCTCCGCCTCCCAGGTTCACGCCATTCTCCTGCCTCAGCCTCCCAAGTAGCTGGGACTATAGGCGCCCGCCACCTTGCCTGGCTAATTTTTTTGTATTTTTAATAGAGATGGGGTTTCACTGTGTTAGCCAGGATAGTTTCGATCTGCTGACCTCGTGATCCACCCTCCTCGGCCTCCCAAAGTGCTGGGATTACAGGCCTGAGCCACTGCGCCTGGCCCATTTGGTTAGATTTCAACTAGAACTTGCTAATTCATCATAGGAGAACAGAGTTTAAGAAGTACCTAGAATCAAAGGCTAGAGGAAGGAGTACAGAGAAAATCAGATTGTTAGGAACAGGGCTCAGGAAAGATTAATCAAGTTGATGATCTAGAGAGAACATATGGTGGTTGAAATCAGGAAGAAAAAAAGTGAGATAAAAGCCTCCAAATGGAATGTACTAGTTTGCAGGAACAAGGACCCGGAAACTCCCTAAGCTAATATTGAAGTGATGAAAAAGAATTGCTAGAAAGGGTTGTTGACATTTTGAACTTGTGACAAGATGATTGCATACGTATGAAGCCTATAGTTAGGATTTCCTACATTTTATCTGTGATGATTGTCTTAGTGTTATTCAACTGAACTAACGTATGTGTTTATTTGAAGCTACCACTTGTGATGGATGGCAGGATGTGTTACACTGGGGGAGAGACAGTGAAAAAAGGGGAAGACCCAGATCTATCATCCTAATGCAAGCAATGCCATTCTTTTCATTAGTCTGGATAATGTCCATGCAAAGTTGACCATGAACAAGCAATATAAAGTAGGTACTTATCTAAATGTTAGATCATGGTCTTTATTGAGGTTGCTTTGTCTTTTAGAGGCAAGAATTTTACCTCTTTGGGAGATGGATATCAGTTTTTATTACAGCTGTATCTGAGAAGACCAGATTTAGGGAGTAAAGATGGATATAGTGCTCTTGATCATAGCAAAGGCTGGAAGTACTAGTCTCAGAAAAATATATGGGCTTCTTTTTTCCCTGAGCTATGTCCCATTCTTATTTATTTATTTATTTATTTTTGAGATGGAGTTTTTGCTCTTGTTGCCCGGGCTGGAGTCCAATGGCATGATCTTAGCTCACCACAACCTCCATGCCCCGGTTTAAGTGATTCTCCTGCCTCAGCCTACCAAGTAGCTGGGATTACAGACATGTGCCACCATGCCCGGCTAATTTTGTATTTTTAGTAGAGATGGGGTTTCTCTATATTGGTCAGGCTAGTCTCGAACTCCCAACCTCAGATGATCCACCCACCTTGGCCTCCCAAAGTGCTGGGATTACAGGCGTGAGCCACTGCACGTGGCCCTTTATTTTTGCTTCCTAAAAACCACTTTGTATAATTCTTGTTTCTTCATTTCCTTGCCCAATATTTTTAATGCTTTATGCCTCTTTTTTGTTTGTCTTTTCTTTTAATTTTAATGTTTACCTGAGTATTCATTTCTGTCTGATCATGTTTTGCTTGCTACCTTTGCAGATAGTACCATTGTGGGAGCAAAGAGGATTTTGTACAGGGAGAAGAAGAGAGGGACTAATAGGCCATGAACTAACCTGCCTTTTCTCCAGCAACCAATGTGCACTGTATGGAATCAGGAGACATTTCTATTGCAGTCAGTTAGGCCTAGTCATGATGGGGCCATTGGAAGGAATAGTAGACAGGAGCTAGAGAAAAAAGCTGTGCTTGCTGCAGTGTTGGCTCCCTCCTCGCTCATATCGCAGAAATATGAGACCACAAGTGATAACCTGGTGGCCTTGTATTTTGAGTCATGGTCTCCTCCACCTTTGGGAATATTCCTTTCCACATGCCCACAGCAACCTCCTGCCACCCTTCTCTGTGGGCTGACAGAGACACAATTTGCAAACACAGGATATTTTCATCCAAATACAGAATCAAACAGATTTTCGATGCAATTCAACAAACACCTATTGAACAACTACTACGCACCAAGAACAGTAAGGAATGATTGAGTTTAAAGTTGCACAAGATGTGGTCTTTGATTTTTAGGAGCTATAATCTAGAGAAGCACATAAAAAGCCACACTGGAGATGGCCAAAAAAAAAAAAAAAAAAAAAGTGTAAGGGTCAGAAGAGAAGCACAAAGTACAGGGGGAGCTCAGAGGAGTGAGAATGATTTCTCATTATGAGGTTAAGAGAGGCTTCATGAAGGGTGGAATTTCATCTTGGTTCTCAATAGTGAGAAAGATTGAGGAAGGAAATGTTATGTAAAAGCATAGAGATAAGAAAATGCAGAAGACACTTGTAAAGAAAGTGATGGAAGAGCAGTTGAATTGAACGGACATTTCAGACGAGAGTATGTGACACGCTGGTATTAAGCAGGTTGGACTTTGTCCTGTAGGCAAAAGGTGATCATCAACGGACTTCAATAGGGGTGATAATGTGAATTATTATGCATGTAAATAATTGCATTGGCAGCTGTATAATGATGGAGTGGGAAGTTAGCAGGCTGGGAGACCAATCAGAAAAAGGGAGAAAAAAGAAAGCGCCAAATCTTAGGGTTAAGCATAGGGGTTACGAGTGAAGCCACAGAAGCTAGATGACCTTGTGCATTAATAGAAACCTCGACTTGCCATGGGTGAGGCATAACCTTGGGAGAAGTTACTTAATTTTTCCATGGTTCAGCTTCCTACTCTGTAAATCAAGGATCGGAATGGGAGTTATTTCACAGAATTGTAAGGATTAAATTAGTTAACAGGTATAAAGAAATTAGATCTGCATCTAACAAAGAGTAAGCACTCCAGAATATATTAGCAAGGCAGTGATAACAAGAGGCAATAAGGAGTGGGTTTGAAAGTTATTCTACTATATAATTATGTCATTATTTATTATGGAGTTATTTTCAGCTATTTGCCTATTAAACACAATTCTGTCATTTAGTAAGCAAAGCAAGAAATCAAGTTGTTACCATAGTACTTACTTCATTTTGTTTATTTCTTGTGATTTCTGCTGGAACGTGTCTCAGACTTTGAAATGATACATTAAGTTGCCCCAATATATATTAGTTTTAAAAAGGAGCTTGAAAATTTAAGAAGGCTATTTGAGCTATGTAGTCAGACTTAATTGTAACTGAGTTTTATCTATAATATCTATCATCTCTCTATATCTATCATCTATCTATGTATCTATCTAATAAATATGTATACTTCTTGTTTGTTTTTACTTTCTTACATAGTACCTAATCTATGGGAACTTAAATATTCTTTGCAGATATAACCGTAACCTTCCTAACCCTTGGGAGGCAGGAAAAGCCATATTAATTGAGATGTAGAACCATAGTTCCACCAATCCCTGCCTGGGTTTTCTTTCCTCCCTCTGCTCTACCCTCACTACTTAAACCATCACTGCAGAACAGAGGGAGATCCCCTCCAAGGGTCACCCAGAAGCAGCCAGGGTACTGGGAGGGCCTCCTCCAGTTGCCCTGTGTGTTCTTTAAGTTGCCTCCCTGGAGACCTTGGGAGAAATGTATGAGGCAGAATGAGGCTGAACAAGAGAAAACAAAGAGGCAGCTCTCATTATTAGGGTCAAGGCAAAGAGGAAAACAAAGGGCGGTAAGCAATTCTCCTTTACTGTTTCCTGTGCAGTCTGAGTCTGATGTGGACTTATCTATGGTCTAGACCACATTGAAAATGTGAAGGTCACGATAACAGACATCGGTAGTCAACAGCTAACTGTAGAATAATTATCTTGATCTACTTTGGGCTTTAGTAATAATCTAGGACCTAGGAAAGAAACCATAGGTAAGTGTCAATGGGATGGCAAAGACCATCTGTGAATAGCCAAAGCACAGTTAAGGGAAGAACAGAGTTTGGGTGTTCTTGTGGCTCATAGCTTGCTACCTCTTTCTCGGTGCACCCTTGACCTTCCTGCTTCAGGGCCCTCTCTTCAGCGGTAGACGCTAGGCTGACTGAAAGAGCAGCGATCTGCCTTAGTTCTCACCCTTCATAGACTTATGACTCTGGTAAGTCAACAGCAGAGGCAAAAATGATGATGGTGTTTAAGACATGCCTTTTTGATGCCATTGTCTCAACCCTGCTGAGGAGAAGTTATCCAGCATCAAAAAGAGATGAACTCACATGTAGTCTTTAAAAAATAAATATCGATGAATATTTCCTGGCATGAAAATTTGTTCATGAAATGCTGTTAAGTACAAAAAGCATATAGTAAACATTATGTATAGTATGAGCTTTCCTTGTCAGCCAAACCAAATTAACCATAAATATCACACAGGTGCTTACAGGGAGGCTTACCCAAGTCTAATCAGGGCCATCACTGATGGGAAGGGAATGTGAGGTTTGGTCCGTGTGTGTGTGTGTGTGCGCATTTATCTTTTCTCTGTCAATGAAAGTCATTTTTAATTTTCATAATAAGAAGTATATCAACCCATGACAGCAGCTAAGTGATGCAGCTTCCACAGAGATCTCTGGGAAATAATGCAGTACCTGTTCCCTTTTTCTTTCTATTGTAGCCTCTTCTTTTTTTGCACAGAAAGCATAGAGTAGCAGCCTCCTCCTTCCCTAACAAGGATCCTGGCATGTGGGTGAGGGAACCAGTGCAGAAAATAAGAGGTTGAGGAGGCTTCCTCCCCACATTTCCATGTGTCAATCAGCTTTCTGCAGAAACCACTCCTCCCCCAGCTTCCTGCCAACATCCCTTTGGCAAGAAGAGAAAGACGGGCCGAACTCCCAACACTTGGCAAAATATCCCCTTTCCTGAAAGTGTTGGGTGGAGGGTGGGGGTGCTGGAAGAATCTGTCCTCAGTATGTATCCTGTTCTGTCCTACGCACTTTTAGTCAATAGTGCCACCGTGTTGGGTCAGGTTCCAAGCTCTCCCTCTCCTTGCCTTTCTATGACCAGTGACCTATACACTTGCCCTGATAACTTTCTCTTCATAAAGCTGACTTTAAAACTGACAACAAAAGTAGCAGTTAACAGTTACACAAGAGATGATGAGGAAACATCAGGCTGGTGACTGTGTTTGTTCATCAACTGACATTTGGGTGCCTTCTGAAGAAGGAAAGAAACAGCAGGGCACAGTATAATTTGAACAAGAGAGACAAGGTGCTGGTCAAAGCAAGAAAATCCTAACTGGGGTGGAATGAAGTGTGGGAAACTCTCTCTAGAATTTCACTGATTAACCATTGATAAAATAACAGAAGTCTATTTTTCCCCTCTCAGGGCCCCCTTTATTCACATGCTGAATGTGAAAAGTAAGACATCCAACTTACCTAAGCTTTACACTGTGCTAATTGTGTGCGAGAGACTGTCATTTGAGAGTGTAGCCTCAAATCTCTTTTCTAAAGGACTTGGTGCAGAGCACATGCCCTGTCACCTCCTCTCTACTTTGAGGAGGTGCTGATGAGCACAACAGTTGATTCTTTCATCTTTACTGTTTGTTTTTCAGGAGGTATGTAGCGTTTGTTTTTTGGTATCATCTTCCTCAACTCCTGTACTAGCAGGGTTCCTCCCCTTCCATTCTCTTCAGGAGGCATATTTCCATGTCAAAGACCTCTCTGGAGAGAAAGCCTTTTTCTTCCATCCTCTGCCTTGTTTGTGCCCGAATCACCTTAACTCCATCCTTCCCAGCCCTGTTTCACAATAACAGTGGCAAGGAACAGAACCTGATTTAGAAATTGAAACCCCAGAAAAAGCCAGCTTTATTCTGTGAGGGATAAGAGCAGTTAAATTGCCCTCACAAATATCAAGTTGTTGTAAGAAGGAATGATTGCTATTTCTTGCTGTAAACACAGAAATAAGAATTATTCTTTGGTGAAACTGTAGATTTTCCTTAGGAAAAATGGAAATGCTGAGACCTCTACACACAGCTGGGTAAATTCATGTCAGGCTAATAGAAGAATTTATATCGGGGGAGTAAGCATACTTTAACTTGTCTTCTATCTATAGACAGTCTCCCGATATCCTCATCCAACAGGATGAATGGGTAATTGAAGTGGACACAAAGAAAACTCTTCTGTTCCATGTTCTTGTTCTTCTAGGGTTGGGGAACCTTGGAACTTATTCCTACTCTTGCACTTTGGGAAGGTCTTGGGAACCCAAATCCATTTATTACCTGTAAATTGTGCCAAGATCAGAAGACAGTCATGAAAGGGCTTCCTTTGGGAGTGGTTTTTGGTGGTTTCGTTCAATGCTGTTTGGACCCAACTAATGCATTTTCCTTAAGCCATCAAAAGCCCAAGAAATCTTCTGCACTACCCACCCTTTCATAAGGAACTCAAGCTTATTAGCTCTTATCTGGTACCAGAATACATACCCCATTGGTCTTTGGATGACAGCCCTCTGGGCTCCCCACAGTAAAAGGTAGTCTTAGAACCAGAGAAGAAATTAAAGTCTCCTGGATCCTAATTTTTTCTCATGTCCTAGGGCTTGCCCCCTCTCCTCCTATACTAGACTTGCTTAGTCATACAGAAACACTGGACAAAAAGCGTTCTCTCTTCTTTCCCTAGATAGTTCACAAAATATTCCATTAGTTTGCAATACTCTTCCCCTCTTTGATCCTGGCTGACTTCCACTTGGCTGACTCTTATATCCAATTAACTCTGAAGTCTTCGAAAACTCTGTTAGATGTTCTTCCTATATAATGTCACAACTGGCAGAATGAACAAATAAAACAATCATGGGGAAGAAATAAAAGCATCACAAAACCTTCCAATTACTTGCCCTTTACCTCTTTTTTATGTGGTACTTGGGAGCACTAATGACCTCTTCTCTTTTATTCTTGAAAATGTTGACCTATGTCTCTCTCTGAAACCGGAAAAGAGCACAGTCCTGAAAGTAATGAGTCTATGCTGGCAGGACTCATTTAAATATCTTTTATGTATAACAGGAAATTCAGGAAACACAGGAAGTATTTTCACTGGAGAGGTCAACCTGGAACACTCATTTCCAAAGTTACCTTAAGATTACACAGAAGTAGACACAACTTTGGTTTTCAGATAGCTTACCATCAAGTACTCGGATAAAGCACTAATACTACTTTTCTATTGTTGTTACAAATTACCACAACTTTACTGGTTTGAAACAACACAAATGTAGTAGCTTATAGTTCTGTAATTCAGAGGTTTGGGCATGGTGTAACCTTGTTCTCTGCTCAGGGTCTCACATTCAAGTATTTGTTGAGCTGAGTTCTTTTTTCTTTCTTTATTATTTTTATTCTTAATTTTTGGTGGTGCATAGGAGGTGTATATATTTATGGGTTACATGAGATATTTTGATACAGGCATGTAATGTGTAATAACCAAATTAGGGTGAATGGTGTATCCATCCCCTCAAGTATTTATCCTTCGTGCTACAAACAATCCAATTACACTCTTTCACTTATTAAAATATGTACAATTAAATTATTTTTGACTGTAGTCACCCTGTTGTGCTAGGAAATACTACGTTTTATTCATTCTATATAACTGTATTTTTGTACCCATGAACTCTCCCCAGTTCCTCCCCACCCTTCCCAGCCTCTGGTAAGCATCCTTCTACTTTCTATCTCCATGAGTTAAATTATTTAAATTTTTAGCTCACACAAATAAGTAAGAACATGTGAAGTCTGTCTTTCTGTGTTTGGCTTATTTCACTTAACATAATGACCTCCAGTTCCATCTGTGTTGTTGCAAATGACAGGATCTCATTCTTTTATGGCTGGAGTAGTGCTCTATTGTGGATATTACCACATTTTATTTATCCATTCATCTGTTGATGGACCCTTAGGTTGTTTCCAAATCTTGACTAATGTGAAAAGTGTTGCAAAAACATAGGAGTGCATTTATCTCTTTAGTACACTGATTTCTTTTCTTTTGGACATACACTGAGTGGGATTGCTGGATCGTAAGTTAGCTCTATTTTTAGTTTTTTGAGGAGCCTCTGAGTTGTTCTCCATTGTGGTTGTACTATTTTACACTCCCATGAACAGTATATGAGGCTTTCCTTTTCTCCACAACGTAGCCAGCATTCATTATTGCCTGTGTTTTTGATAAAAGCCATTTTACCCGGGGTGAGAGATCTCATTGTAGTTTTGATTTGCATTTCTCTGATCAATGATGTTGACCACTTTTTCATATACTTGTTTACCATTTGTATGTGTTCTTTTGAGCAATGACTATTCAGATCTTTTGCCCATTTTTAATTGGATCATTGGAGTTTTTTCCTACACAGTTGTTTGAGCTCTTATTTATTCTGGTTATTAATTCCTTGTCAGATGGGTGATTTTAAAAATATTTTCTCCCATTCTGGGAGGAAAATAAAATTACAAGTCAATATCCCTTATGAACATTAATGCAGAAATCCACAACAAAATACTCGCAAACTGAATTCAACAACATATTAAAGTGATCATTCATTATGACCAAGTGGGATTTATCCCTGGGATGCAAAGATGGTTATACATATGCAAATCAATCAAAGTGACAGAATGAAAGACAACAGAATGAACAGAATGAAAGACAAAAAACATATGATCATTTCAATTGATGCTGAAAAAAAATTGACAATATTTAACATCCCTCATGATAAAAACTCCCCAAAACACTGGGTATAGAAGGCATATACCTCCACATAACAAAAAGCCATTTACGACAGACCCATAGCTAGTATCATACTAAATGGGAATAAACTGAGTCTTTCCTCTAAGATCTGGAATATGACAAGAATGCCCACTTTCACCACTGTTATTCAACATAGTACTGGAAACTATGTTGTATCTTCACTTTGTTGATTGTATACTTTGCTGTGCAGAAGCTTTTTAATGTGATATGATCCCATTTGTCCATTTTTGCTTCGGTTGCTTGTGCTTATGGAGTCTTGCTCGAGAAATCTTTGCCAAATCTAATGTCTTAGACGTTTTCTCCAATGTTTTCTTGTAGTAGTTTCATAGTTTTAGATCTTAGATTTAAGTCTTTAATCCACTCTGATTTGATTTTCGTATATGGAGAGAGGCAGGGAAATAGTTTTATTCTTCTGCATATAGATGTCTAATTTCCAGCACCATTTATTGAAGACTGTCCTTTCCCAATGTGTGTTCTTGGTACCTTTGTCAAAAATGAGTTCACTGGGCCGGGTGTGGTGGCTCACACCTGTAATCCCAGCACTTTGGGAGGCAGAGGCGGGTGGATCACGAGGTCAGGAGCTTCAGATCAGCCTGGCCAACATGGTGAAATCCTGTCTCTACGAAATACAAAAATTAGCCGGGGATGGTGGTGGGTGTCTGTAATCCCAGCTACTTGGGAGGCTGAAGCAGGAGAATCGCTTGAACCTGGGAGGTGGAGGTTGCAGTGAGCCGAGATCATGCCAGCGCACTCCAGCTCGGGCAAGAGGAGCACAACTCCGTCTCAAAAAAAAAGAAAAAAAAAAAAAGAGTTCACTGTAGATGTATGAATATATGGGTTCTCTATTCTGTTCCACTAATCTGTGTATCTGTTTTTATGCAAGCACTGTACTGTTTTGGTTACTATAGCGCTGTAGTATAATTTGAAGTCAGGTAATGTGATTCCTCCAGTTTTGTTCTTTTTGCTTAGGATAGCTTTGGCTCTTCTGGATCTTTTGTGGTTCTATATAAATATTAGGATTATTTTTTCTATTTATGTGAAGAATGTCATTGTTATTTTGGTAGGGATTGCATTAAATTTATCAATTACTTGTTTAGTATGGACATTTTAACAATATTGATTCTTCCAATCCATGAACATAGAATATCTTTCCTTTTTTTGTGTGTCTTCTTCGTTTCTTGCATCAATGTTTTATAGCTTTCATTGTAGAGATCTTTCACTTCTTTCGCATTTTATTTTATTTGTACCTATTGTAAATGGGATTCCTTTCTTGATTTCTTTTTAAGTTTATTTTCTCTTGGCATATAGAAATGCTACTGATTTTTTATGTGGATTTTGTATCCTGCAATTTTACTGAATTTATCAGTTCTTATAGTTTTTTGGTAGAATTTTTAGGTTTTTCCCAAGCATAAGATTGTATCATCTGAAAACAAGGATAATTTGAATTTTTCCTTTCCAGTTTGGATGCCCTTTATTTATTTCTTGTGTTTGATTGCTCTAGCTAGGATTTCCAGTACTATGTTGAATAACAGTGGTGAAAGTGGGCATTCTTGTCATGTTGCAGATCTTAGAGGAAAGACTCAATTTTTTCCCATTTAGTATGATACTAGCTATGGGTCTGTCGTAAATGGCTTTTTGTTATGTGAGGTACATGCCTTCTATACCCAGTGTTTTGGGGAGTTTTTATCATGAGGGATGTTAAATATTGTCAATTTTTTTTCAGCATCAATTGAAATGATCATATGTTTTTTGTCTTTCATTCTGTTCATTCTGTTGTCTTTCATTCTGTCACTTTGATTGATTTGCATATGTATAACCATCTTTGCATCCCAGGGATAAATCCCACTTGGTCATAATGAATGATCACTTTAATATGTTGTTGAATTCAGTTTGCGAGTATTTTGTTGTGGATTTCTGCATTAATGTTCATAAGGGATATTGACTTGTAATTTTATTTTTTTTTTGATACGTCTTTTGTTTTGTTATCAGGGTAATACCAGCTTCATAGATTAAGTTTGGAAGTATTCCCTCCTCCTCTATTTTTCATGATATTTTGAGTAGGATTGGCATTAGTTCTTTAAATGTTTGATAGAATAGAGCAATGAAGCCATTGGGTCCTGGCTTTTCCTTGCTTAGGAAATTTTTATTATGGCTTCAATCTTGTTACTTGTGAATGGTCTGTTAAGGTTTTGGATTTCTTTATGGTTCAATCTTGGTAGGTTGTATGTGTCTAGAAATTTATCCATTTCTTCTAGATTTTCCAATTTATTGGCTTATAGTTGTTCATGATAACTACTAAAGATCCTTTGAATTTCTGCTATATCAATTGTAATGTCTCCTTTTTCATCTCTGATTTTATTTATTTCGGTCTTCTCTCTTTCATAGTCAGGATAAAGGCTTGCCATTTTTATTTATCTTTTTGAAAAACCAACTTTTTGTTTCGTTGATCTTTTTTGTTGTTTACTTCATTCCAACTTCATTTATTTCTGCTTTAATCCTTATTATTTCTTTTCTTCTATAAATTTTGAGTTTGATTTGCTTTTGCTTTCCTAGTTGTTTAAGATACATCACTAGGTTGGTTAGTTGCAGTTTTTCTTCTTTTTTGATGTATGTACCTGTAGCTATAAACCTGCCTCTTTGTACTGCGTTTGTGGTATCACATAGGTTTTGGTGTGTTGCATTTCCATTATCATTTATTTCAAGAGATTTTTCAGTTTCAATCTTTTCTTTGTTGTTGTTTTTAGATGGAGTTTTGCTCTGTTACCCAGGCTCTGGAGTGCAGTGGTGCAATCTCGTCTCACTGCAAGCTCTGCCTTCCGGGTTCACCCCATTCTCCTGCCTCAGCCTCCCAAGTAGCTGGGACTACAGGCGCCTGCCACCACGTCCGGCTAATTTTTTGTGTTTTTTAGTAGATACGGGGTTTCACAGTGTTAGCCAGGATGGTCTCGACCTCCTGACCTTGTGATCCGCCTGCCTCGGCCTCCCAAAGTGCTGGGATTACACGCATGAGCCATCACGCCCAGCCTCAGTTTCAATCTTAATTTCTTCATTGATCCACACTGGTCATTCAGGAGTGTATTGTTTAGTTTCTGTGTGTTTATACAGTTTCCAAAATTTCTCCTTTTATTTATTTCTAGTTTTATTCCATTTTGGTCAGAGAAGGTCCTTGATATCATTTAAATTTTTTTGAACTTTTGAAGACTTGTTTTTGACGTAACAACAAGTCTGTCCTGGAGAAAGATCACATGCTGAGGAAAAAAATGTATATTCTTCAGTTGTTGAATGAAATGTTCTGTAAATATCTATTAGGTCCATTTGGTCTATAGTGCAGATTAAGTCCAATGTTTATTAGTTGATTTTTCTGTCTGGATGATCTGTCCAATGCTGATAGTGGGATACTGAAGTTGTCAGCCATTATTTTATTGGGGGCATATCTCTCTCTTTAGCTCTAATAGTATTTGCTTTATTTATCTGGCAGCTCCAGTTTTGGTGGCATATATGTTTAAAATTTTTGTTATATCCTCTTGCTGAATTGACTCCTTTATCATTATATAATGACCTGCGTCACCTCTTGTGATTTTTGTCTTGCAATCTATTTTGTCTAATATAAATATAGCTACTCCTGGTCTTTTTTGAATTCCATTGCCATGGAATATGTGTTTTTCATGCCTTTATTTTCAGTGCATGTGTTTCCTTACAGAAGAAGTGTGTTTCTTGTGGGCAATGGATTATTTGGTCTTTTTTTTTTTTTTTTTTTGATTCATTCAGCTACTCCATGTCTTTTGATTGGAGAGTTTAGTCCATTTACATTCAGTCTTACTATTGATAAGTAAGGACTTACTCCTGCCATTTCTAATTTGTTTTGTTTTCTGGGTGTTTTTTGTTTGGTTTCCTCCTTTCTTTCTTTCTTTCTTGCCTTCCTTCCTTCCTTCCTTCTTTCCTTCCTTCCTTCCTTCCTTCCTTCCTTCTTTCCTTCCTTCCTTCCTTCTTTCCTTCCTTCCTTCTTTCCTTTCTTTCTTCCTTCCTTCTTTCCTTCCTTCCTTCCTTCCTTCTTTCCTTCCTTCCTTCCTTCTTTCTTTCAGTGATGGTGATTTTCTCTGGTGTGATTTAATGTCTTGCTTTTTATTCTCTGTGTGTCTGTAGTATGTTTTTTTGATTTGAGGTTATCATGAGGCTTGCAAATACTATCTTGTAACCCATTATTTTAAGCTGATAGCAACTTAATACTGTTTGCATAAACAAAGAGGCAAAAGAAAACTAATACACAAAGCTCTACACCTTAACTTCATCTCCCTGCTTTTTAACTTTTTGTTGTTTTTTTACATTTTATTTGAAAAGTTACTATTTTTGATTGGCTCATTGTTTAATCTTTCTATTCAAGATAAAAGTAGTTTACACACCACAGTTACAGTGTTATAATGTTCTGTGTTTGTGCACTTACTATTACCAGTGAGTGTTGCACTTTCAGATGATTTGCTACTGATCATTAATGTCTTTCTTTCAGATTGAATAACTCTTTAGCATTTCTTGTAGGACAGGTCTGGTGTTTATGAAATCCTTAAGCTTTTGTTTGTCTGGGAAAGTGTCTTATTCTCCTTCATGTTTGAAAGATATTTTTGTGGATATACTATTCTAGGGTAAACATTTTTTTCCTTCAGCATTTCAAATATGTCATGCTGCTGGGCGAGATGGCTCACGCCTGCAATCCCAGCACTTTAGGAGGCCAAGGCGGGCGGATCACGAGGTCAGGAGATTGAGACCATCCTGGCTAACACGGTGAAACCCCGTCTCTACTAAAAATACAAAAAGTTAGCCGGGCGTAGTGGCAGGCACCGGTAGTCCCAGCTACTCGGGAGGCTGAGACAGGAGAATGGCGTGAATCTGAGAGGCAGAGCATGCAGTGAGTGGAGATCACGCCACTGCACTCCAGCCTGGGCGACAGAGTGAGACTCTGTCTCAAAATAATAATAATAATAATAATAATAACAACAATAACAACAACAACAACAACAAATATGTAAATAAATATGTCATGCCACTCTCTCCTAGCCTGTAAGGCTTCCAATGAGAAGTCTGTTGCCAGATACATTGGAGCTCCTTTTTATAAGCTTGTTTGTTTTCTCTTGCTCCTTTTAGGATCCTTTCTTTATCCTTGACCTTTGGAAGTTTGATTATTGAATACCTAAGGTAGTCTTCTTTGGGTTAAATCTGCTTGATGTTCTATAACCTTCTCACGTTTGGATATTGATATCTTTCTGTAGGTTTGGGACATTCTTTGTTATTTTATCTACAAATAAACATTTTACCCCATCTCTTTTTCTACCTTCTCTTGAAGGCCAATAACTCTTTTTTTTTTTTTTTTGAGAAAGAGTCTCTCTGTTGCCCAGGCTGGAGTGCAGTGGCACAATCTTGACTCGTTGCAGCCTCCACCTCCCGGGTTCAAGCGATTCTCCTGCTCCAAGTAGCTGGGATTACAGACATGAGACACTGCACCCCGCCTAAGGCCAATCACTTTTAAATTTGCCCTTTTGAGGATATTTTCTAGATCCTGTAGGCATGCTCCATTGTTTGTTTAATTTTTTTGTCTCCTCTGACTGTATTTTTAAATAGCCTGTCTTCAAGCTCACTAATTCTTTATTCTGCTTGATCAACTATGCTGTTAAGAGACTTTGCTGCATTCTTCATATGTCAGTTGCATTTTTCAACTTCAGAGTTTTTGCTTGATTCTTTTTCATTGTTTTATTTGTTAAATTTATCTCCTAGAATTATGAACTCCTTCTCTGTTATCTTGAATTTCTATGAATTTCCTCAAAAGAACTATTTTGAATTATGTGTCTGAAAGGTCACATATCTCTGTTTTTCCAGGATTGGTCCCTGGTGCTTTATTCAGTTCACTTGGTGAGGCCATGTTATTGTGGAGCATCTTGATACTTGTAGATATTCACCTGTGTCTAGGCATTGAAGAATGCCTATTTATTGTAGGCATTCTTCCTACATTGAAGAATGCATTGCATGGAAGAATACAAAGACTATTTATTGTAGTCTTTGCAGTCTAGGCTTGTTTGTACCTGTCCTTCCTTGGAAGGTTTTCCAGGTATTCAAAAGGACTTGGGTGTTGTGATCTAAGCCATATCTGCATTAGGGGACACCTCAAATTCAGCAATGTTGTGGTTCTGGCAGATTCATAGAGGTACCACCTTGATGGTCTTGAATAAGATCTGGAAGAAATCTCTGGATTATTAGACAAAGACTCTTGTTCTCTTCCCTTACTTCCTCCAAACAAACGGAGTCTCTCTCTCCCTCTCTCTCTCTCTCTCTCTCTCTCTCTGTCTCTCTGTCTCTTCTGAGATGTATGGAGCTAGAGATGGGGTGACACAAGCAACCCTGTGGCTACCAGCAGTGGGACTGCACTGGGTCAGATCTGAAGTTAGCATAGCACTGGGTCTTGCTCCAGGCCTGCTGTAACCACTAAGTGCCTATCGCCTATGTTCACTCAAGGCCCTGGGGCTCTACAGTCAGCAGCTGGCAAATCCAGCCAGGCCTGTTTCCTTCCCTTCAGGGAGGCAAGTTCTGCCAGAGCCCAGGTGGGTCCGGAGGTGCTGGTTGGGTGCGAGGGACTGGAGTTAAAAATCACAGACATCTACCTGGTGTTCTTTTTGTTCTGCAACTGAGCTGGCGCTCAAACCACAAGATGCAGTCCACACTTTTTCCTCCCCTTTCCACAGGCAGAAGAGCCTCGCCCTGTGGTCATAATTACCACAGGCAGGCAGGGATTACAACTAGACCACTGCCAATATTCCCTTCAGGCCCAAGGATTCTTCAGTCCGCTTCTGGTGAATGCTGCCTGGTCTGGGAATCACCCTTTTGGGAAGTGGGCTCCTCTCTGGCCCAGGGCAGGTTCAGAAATGTGTCCAAGAGCCAAGGCCTGGAAGTGGGGACTCCAAGAGCCTGCAAGTTGCTCTAACCCTCTATTGCTGAGTTGGTACCTAAGGTGCAAGACAAAGTCCCCTTACTTTTCCCTCCATGTTTCTCAAGCAGGAGACTCTTCCTGTAGCTCCCACAGCTGGGAATGTACTGAGTGTCACACGAAGCCAGCAAGTTTCAGAGTCTCACCCAAGGCCCACAGCATACTACCTGGGTGTCACTGCTGGTTATTCAGGGCCCAAGGGCTTTTTAGTCAGTAGGTGATCTGTCCTACCAGGACTCGGTCCTTCCCTTCAAGGTAGTGGATTTCCTTCTGGCCCAGAGTGTGTCTAGAAATGTCATCTGGGAGCTAGGGCCTGGAAGGAGGGCCTCATGGCTCAGAATAGTGCCCTATGCTACTGTGGCTGAGGTGGTATCCAAGATGCAAGGCAAAGTCCTCCTTACTCTTCACTCTCCTCTCCTTAAGCAGAAGGAAGGAGTCGCTTTCATTGCTATGAGCTACAGTGCCTGGGGTTGGGAGGGAGATGGCTCAAGCACTCCGTTAGCCAGCCCAGATGATGTAGGTCATGTGCCCCCCAAATCCACTGTCTGTGCGTTCATTTTAACACTAGGACTTGCCTAGGAGTTGTAGTCCTTGTGGCCTCAACTGCCTTTCCAGTTTATTTAGAGCCCCAGGACACTTTAGCCTGTGGTGGCAAGACTTACCAGAACTCAAGTTCCGACTTCTAGGATGAACAATTCCACTGTGGCTACGGCTGATTTATATATACCCTAGGTGGGCGAGTATCGGTTGAGTCGAGCCCAGATTTGCTTTCTGCTGTGACAGGGCAGCACTTAATTCAATGCAATGTTTCACAGCTGCTATACTCTCCCTTTCTTAACTGCACAGATTCTCTCTTTGTGCCATGCAGTCACTGCTGTGGGATGGGGGAGGGGTAGCATTGGTAATTCAAGACTGTCTTTCCTACACTCTTCCAGTGTTTTTTTCAGCCATGTGAAATTAAAATCAGCTACTGTGAGTGCTCACTTGTTTTTAGGATCTTATGAAGGCACTTTTTCTGTGTGCAAAGGGATGTTTCACATGGTGGCAGGCAAGAGAGGCTGCATAAGGAAACTCTCCTTTATAAAATACATCAGATCTCGTGAGACTTATTCACTAACGTGAGAAGAGCATAGGAAAGACCTGTTCCCATGATTCAATTATTTCCCACCGGATCCCCCCCATGACACACGACACATGGGAATTATGGGAGCTACAATTCAAAATGAGATTTGGAAGGGGACGCAGCTAAACCATATCAGGGCGTGAGCCACTGTGCTAGGCCTGAGCTGGGTTCTGATCTGGGGATTTGGGGTCCTCTTCCAAGCTCACTCAGTTCCATGCAATGTAGGACTGAAGTCCCTATTTCTTGCTGACTGTTGGGGCTGTTCTCAGCTCCTAGAAGTCACTCAGGTCTTTGCCATGTTCTTCTTCCCTCTTCAGAGCCAACAATGCAGAATCCCTCTGAAACTTTGAATCCCTTTTACTAGGAAGAGCCCTGTCCATTTTGAGATCTCACTGATTATGCCAGGTTAGGCTTACTATGACAAAAAATGTGACCTAATTATGGGAGTGACATCCCATAGTATTTATAGGTTCTTTCCACACTCAAGAAGAAAGGATCCTATGACAGTGAGGGTCTCCAGGTCATACTAGAATTCTGTTTACCACAACACTCAGTGGATAAGGCAGAAAAATCTAAATTCTACTTGAAAGACATAAAGTGTTATATGAAGGCATCATAGGGAGACAACCTTACTCTATGATGGTAAATGCTTAGCATACGGGAAATGCTCAGTCAGTGTTTGTTAACCTGTGGCAAATCCATATATACTGAGAACACAATAATGTATTGGACGTATGAATCAGAATGAGGATTACTTGTCAAATAAGAAAACCTGTTTGTTCCGCAAATTGGATAGTTTGATTGTCAACTTTCTGTGCAGGGGAAAATGAACTCCAGAAGGAGGGGCTGGGTAGATAAAGGTAGGGCTGGGGTAGATAAAGAGCCTTTACACATTTAAGCATTTTGAGCTACTCTCAGGGGAGAAGCCAGAAGAGTTTTGGTGAAAAACTTATTCAGAAACCACAGCAGGTAGCTTGATGTTAAAGGCAAGAATACAGGATCAGACACAAGTTGTCTTTAGTGGCCCAGTGTTTTTCTTATTTGCTGAGGCGCCTGAAAGTGTGTACTTACTCACATGGGTTACTAAGTTCCCATTCAATATATCACTTCCCTTGAAAGAGTCAAAGCACTTTCCTGAGAAATGCTCTGATAACCTGGCAACGAATGAGATAGACCTGCCCAGACTGGAGTTCAATACTTGTTTGTGTTGACAGTATCTTCCGGTGTCTAACAGGAGATTGAATTGTAGTCATTAAAAGTGCTTCTCTGGGGTCACCTAATAAAAACAACACCACTAGGGGGGTCTTCTGATTATGTGACTCCTTCATTTGAAGTAATTTCAGAGCTTTATAGACAGATCTGTTTACAGCTGTTTCCCATTCTTGTTTCACAAATGGAAATAAGTTGCCTCTGAAGAAAACGGACTTCTCCAAGGTCTTAGTAAATCAGTTGAAGCACAGGAGAGCTAATGCAATAGCCTAGCTTTAAAATTTCTAAAATGGAGATGCTTGGGTGTGGTGGCTCATGCTTGTATTCCCAGCACTTTGGGAGGCTAAGATAGGAGGACTGCTTGAGGCCAGGAGTTTTAGACCAGCTTGGTCAACATGGCAAGACTCAATTTCTACAAAAAAAAATTTAAAAATTGGCTGAGCATGGTGGCGTGCACCTGTAGTCCTAGTTATTTAGGAGGCTGAGGGCTTAAGGAGGATCACTTAAGCCCAGGAATTTGAGGCTGCAGTGGGCTACAGTTGTGGCACTGAACTCCAGCCTGGGCTATAGAGTGAGGCCCTGTCAATTTAGATAGATACTTTAAATTGATACCTGAGTTTCTAATTTTCTAATTTGGATATTCACTTTTAACACTTATTTAGAAGCACTTCTATTGTTCTCACAGTTCTCTAGTCTTGAAATGCTTGTATCTTTTCCAAGGCCGAAAATCTGGATATTTTATAAAGCAACTTAATTATTGAAGATTCAGATAAAGTCTGTTTGACCAAGCATGTGTGTTTGTAAATTTTAGGTTTAAACATTTTTATTTAATTGCTAAATACAAAACTGAATTACCTGACTAAAGTGACAGTCTGATTATTTCAATGTTATGCAAGAAGAATTTTAAATTTCCTGTGAAGTTCTCAGAAAGAATGATGAAGACATTGTTACTTCTTATATAAAGTCCAGTTTTAAGTACTCCAGAGTAGATTTAGAAAGCCTTTGCCGCTGTTTATCACACTTTAGCTGTTCAAGGAGGAGTCAGAGAGGCACATAAGTAGGGAAGGATGACTTATATAACTGATGCAAATACAAGTACAGGCCCAGCAAAATTTCAGTTCACTGTGGTTGAAGCTCTAATGAAGAGTAAACAAAATTACATCTTGTTATGTAGAAGTAAAGGAGGAGTGGCCGGGTATGGTGGCTCATGCCTGTAATCCCAGCGCTTTGGGAGGATGAGGCGGGTGGATCACCTGAGGTCAGGAGTTTGAGACCAACCTGACTAACATGGTGAAACCCTTGGTAAAAATACAAAAAATTAGCCAGGTGTGGTGGTGGGCGCCTGCAATCCCAGCTACTCAGGAGGCTGAGGCAAGAGAATCACTTGAACCCAGGAGGCGAACGTTGCAGTGGGCCGAGATAGTGCCACTGCACTCCAGCTTGGTCAACAAGAGCAAAACTCTGTCAAAAAAAAAAAAAAAAAAAAAAAAAAAAAAAAAAAAAAAAAAAAAAAAGGATGAGTGCACAGAAGAACTTGGAGGTTTATGGCCTATTTTCTGGTAACATAGAATCTTAGAATGGTTCAATCATTGTAGTGGCGATTGTTAACTGCCATCGAAATATCAGTCTTGTAGATACTTGGAGAGGTTTGTGTGTGGTGAATTCCATCACATGTTAATATGACAGTAACAATGTCCTAAAAAAGTGACTACAATTGATGAAGATGTTGGATGTTTGTGAAATTAGCATCTAAACTACGAGTTTGAATTTTGTTTTTAATAACAAATTGGTATTAAGCTAGAACATCTGAAGTATTTTCTTATACTTAGGAAAACATAGAGCGTTTTCAGATGTTGAGTTTTAAATTAGGAAACAACGGCAAAGTATCTAGAGACACAGAATACACCAAAGGAAACCCACAAACCACAGGCTAAGACATTGTTACTGTGTGGACTGACCACGACAAAATACTCACTCCCTTTCCTCTCACAAGGGCTGCTTTTAGCTGAATACCAGATATTATTGACATAAAAAACTCAGAGCACTAAAAATGTATCTACTCTGTTTTTCTAGTATTTGTTTTTCTTCCTTGTCTCCTGCAATTTTATGTGAGAAATGAGAACTCGGCGTGACCCCAGTTATTAAAATCCAGAGGCTAGAATCTGGATAAAGAATATCTATTGAAGTATGGCACCAAAACTTGATAGCTTTTGTTTCTTTTTGGTACTGTTGTGAGGACCAAGAGTTAATGAAAGAACAAAAATTTAATCAAGCAAGTCTCTTCTTGTTCAGAAAGTTAAATGCATATGTGAAAGCATCAATGGTCAATATCGACACTTTGGTAGATGCATTGGAAGTGATTTGGCTTCACGCCAAGCTTTTAAGGCTATTGGTGGAGGAGGGAGGAGTTTAACAACAGGAAAACAGCCAAAGAATATGCACTTCTCTTTCATCATCTTTTTTTTTTTTTTTTTGAGACATAGTCTTGCCGTGTCACCCAAGCTGGAGTGCAGTGGCGGGATCTCGGCTCACTGCAAACTCTGCCTCCCAGGTTCACGCCATTCTCCTGCCTCAGCCTCCCAAGTAGCTAGGGCTACAGGTGCCCGCCACCACACCCAGCTATTTTTTTGTATTTTTAGTAGAGACGGGGTTTCACTGTGTTAGCCAGGATGTTCTCCATCTCTTGACCTCATGATCTGTCCGCCTTGGTCTCCCATAGTGCTGGGATTAAAGGCGTGAACCACTGCGCCCGGCCCTCTTTTAACATCTTAATCACCTATCATATGTAATGATTGGTGAATAATATGGGAAAATTGCTAAAATTGCTCTGTCTCAACATTTATAGTTTCCAGGGATGGAAATTATACCCAGATATCCAGACTCAACAGGCATCTAAAATTCAGGCTCTAACTCCTCAATGTTCTAGAGAATATCTATAATGCAATTTCTGCCTCTAGAAATCTTTGTGAAATTCTCACAAGTGGGAGATGTTTAGCATAATAGATAGATGAATGACTTGCACCAGATGTATCCTTTGTGTGGAATGCTGTTTTCCATGACTCACATACAGCTATTTCCACCTTGCTATATAGGGCTCAGTTTATACATCATTCCCTCAGAAAGGACTCTTCTGACCACCCTACCCAATCACTCCATAACATGTTTTATTTTTATCAGAGCACTTGCCACTTCCTCCTATTTTATTTTATTTTGTTTTTTTGCGGTCTGTCTCCCTGACTCTCACTTGAATTTAAGGCCCATGGAAGCAGAGACTTTGTCTGTCTTGTTCATTTCTATTTCCCTGTGTCTAGAATATGTCTAGCTAATAGTACTGTGGAATGACAAATGAGTAAATGAATGAGCAATAAAGTATAGATATATTCTACCACTATTTAATTCTTTGTTTCCCAGGGAAAGTTATTTGGTCTTAATATTCTGCCTCTCATATTCTTTCTGTTCACAAACGATATTAAAATGCATAGTGTTGCCAGTGTATAAGGGTTTACATGAGGGTTTTTCTACAAGCGTGGAGAGGGTTTCTCCAAGAGCAAAATAAGATTATCAGAAAATTTACTTTTAAGATAAATAAATGATAGATAAAAACTGAGAAAGGAAGTTACCTAAGTAAGATAAAGTGACTCCTAGGTCAAGATTTGATTGAAATGAATAAAGTGTATTATCATATATAAGAGGCAAAAAAGACAACTAAAAGCATTGGTTAACCATGAAAGTAGAAAAAAAGAGTTTTGGATGCAACTTTGCCAGTGCCTGTCTACACATCCAAGGATCGTGCATCCTGGAAGGGTCCGCCAACACACCACTCTGCTGTGGAATGGTTGCGTCTGGTCTTCTCAACCTCATGCAATTATTTGCTTCTTGAAGTCTCTTTGTTCTGATTTCCAGGCCACCAAGCAAACTTTGCAATGTGATTTGGCACGCATTTCTCCCGCCATAAGAAATATACCTATAAACTTGAAGTCCTTCAGTCCCAGTGATGACCATTGCCCATCACACATAATAAATTGGCATCAGCTTTATGTGTCTATCCCATAAGCTTGGTAAATGTGAGTTGTTCCTAAAAGAGCTGTGCTGACAATTCATACATCTAAGCTGGCTAGGTTCCCAGCAATGTGCTGGATTCTGATAAATTCACCAGGATGAGGGATTGAAGACCTTGTAAGGAAGGCACAAGAACTGAGCCAAAAATTTTAGTTGAATTTTTGAATTAGTGTCCATCTGCTATCCATGAAACAGGTTGGTGACTTAACTGAGGGCAATGTTTTGAATCTTTCTAACCTAAGGGGATGGAGGTAAGTGAAATCCAAATCGCCATCTCTATTTCTCAGCACGAGAGGTAAAGAATTTGGGACTAGTTATTTGGAAATTCAGATCTCAGTCTCATTTGTTTCTTTAGAGCCTCTCCCTAAAGCAAGTCTTAACATGGTATAAAGGAAGAAGGTGGATTTTCTTCTCTTCCTTGGAAAACCCTCCCTATGCCTAATGCCTACCCCAATGTCTACAGCCAAGTTCCTCAGCAGGGCTCTGCACCAGGGCTTGAGGCCCAGGAGCCCAGATGAAGCATGAAGAACCCGTGGATCCAGCCTGTGATTGCCTGTGTTTGGCCGCATATAAATAACCCTGGCCTTGGTAAAAGGGTCAGCTCAGGGACTTGTGTCTTTGGCATTGCTGATCTGCTTTCCGACTGCTTTTCATCCCTCCTGTTTTCAATGACCTTTCCTCTCAGCATTTCTATTTACATTAAATACTTCTCCTTAACTTCTTTTATATAAAATATTCTTTCTTTAATTGTATTATAATAACCCAAAAGCAAGTGATAAGGAGGGGTGTCATATCTTTGTGTGTAAAGTCATACTATGGTTTGGTGTAAGTTTAAGCAAGATACCCAGCAAGATCTGGGTATCTGGCGAGACAGTAGAATGAAGCAGTTAAGAACTTTGGGCTTGAGCCAGGTGCAGTGGCTCACACCTGTAATCCCAGCACTTTGGGAGGCCAAGTCGGGCAGATCACCTGGGGTTGGGAGTTCGAGACCATCCTGACCACCATGGAGAAAACCCGTCTCTACTAAAAATACAAAAATTAGCTGGGCATGGTGGTGCATGCCTGTAATCCCAGCATTGGGAGGCTGAGGCAGGAGAATCACTTGAACTCGGGAGGCAGAGGTTGTGGTGAACTGAGATCGCACCATTGCGCTCTAGCCTGGACAACAAGAGCAAAACTCCGTCTCAAAAAAAAAAAGAAAAGAACTTTGGGTTTGAAGTTTGAATTAACCCTTGTTTTGCCACTCACTTGCTGCTTGATTTTGGTTTTGGTCATGTTTTCAAATCTTGGGTTTCTCATCTGCTAAACAGCAGTAGTAACTCTTCAGAGTGCTTCTGAAGAATAAATAAAATCATGGATTTGGGGCTTAGCAAGCTCCTAGTACACACTATTATTTGTTTTATCATCTCTGCCCTCACTGCGGGATTCTTTTCAGTTCTGCTCAGAAGGAAGAACCCTCCTAACGCCTTCCCAGTGAGGACGGCTCCTGGGCCCAGAGGGACTTGCCAAAGCCATGTTAAGAGAGGATAAGCCGCCCCTCTCTGTCCCGTGCCTGCTCTTTGCTATTCTGATAGCCCTGCCCCATCTCCTGTGTACTTTCCACCCCTAATTGTCTGAAGCCCTTTCACTGTGCCTTCTTTCTTTGTTTGTATGTGCTGTATCCCAAGATCACTGCAGTAATGGTTCTGCTGGCACCCTGCCTTACCTAGCAGATAAGCTGTGGGGATATGAGCCACAGTTTCTATAGCTTTGAGGCCTGAGGTTGGAGTTTGAGCACAGAGACCATGAGCTACTGTGCAGGGGAATGTTCTGATGAAGGGCAAAATCTGGCAATGAGAGAACTGGGAGAGTAGGAGTGGAACCCAGAAATGTTTAGTCCCAGGTGCAGGGGCTGGGAGTGAGAACCTAGACTGCTTGATGATGGAGACGATGTTGTCATTTTCCCTGTGTCTACAGCACCTAGCACAGTGCTCGGCATAAAATAGGCCCTTAAATATAGGTGGGTGATAATTACTGAGGAGTAAAATTTAGGAACTTTGTTGTTTAAATTGTGTGTGATTGGGGAATTGTTGATTTGCCTGAATACTGATTACAGTCTCTCTAAAAGGAGCATAAAAATGACATATTTACGTTGCCTATGTAAAAAGTATTGAATGGCATTTATGTGACTTGCTTAGATTAACACATAGCAAACTAATACTTATTATACTTGTCATTACATTTGTATCACATTACCTTTGCTGTAAGTTTTATTTGATTGCAATCGTAAACTCTATGTATGCTTAAGATGTGTTTACAGAGTCTGAGGCTTAATCCACCAGTAACAACAGACATTTTTCTCTGTGCTTTAGAGTCCTACCTCGCGAGCTCAGACTTCCTAGAATGTTACCACGTGTCCCACATTTGTTCACTCACATATTTAAAAAAGACAAAAAGGACAGAAAGAACATTGCTCAGGACAGTCATGGGAGGGGGGTGACCAGAACGAAAACAGTCAGTGCAGAACATTGTGCAGGCCCATTCCTGGGGCGTGAAGAATCCGAGACATTTGGAGAAGACCCAGGGAACACAAGGAAGGGAGGGGGGTATCGCAAGAGGCAGGCAATGAGGAAGCAGCCAGGGAATCTGGCTGGGATTCCAATCCATTCTTAGCTACTTGATACAAAGGCTATTATATTAAAATTCTTCTAAAGAAAGATGGATTTCCACAGCACCCTATTTGTGTCCTAAATTTAGAGTAACAAAGCTGGAGCAATTGAATGGTGCAAAAACTCTTTCTTCCCTCAGAGTCAAAGAAAGAGTAAAAATTGGACTTAGGAAATTAACTTTCTACTTGAGTAGTATTTGTCCTTTTTCACATATTTGTTTATAAACAGTTTGAGTTTCACTGAATAATTTTTCTTTCAGTTAATAATATAGCTTCCCACATCCAGTCACTTACTAAGCTCTGGACACCTCTAGTTTTTTCAATAGCTCTCAATCTTCTATCTTAGTACAGGATCATCTGAAGGACATCTCAGGGGAAGGTTTCATGTGTAAGTGATTTACGAAGGAAGTGCTTCCAGGAGAACCTGGGAAAGGAGTGAGGGAAGCAAGATAGGGAAGGGTGCAGTTTCAGGCAGCATGTTCCAGAGAGTAGCTTCAGCCTGAGCCCATGGAAAATACTGGAATGTAACTTGGGTCTTGGGATTTGTCCCAAGCATGATCAAAGCAACTGGGCTTTAAGATTTTATATTTTATAATCCCTCTCTAAAGGCTGTGGGATTTGAGGGGTTAGTGGTGGTGGGGGTGGTGTGTGGAAAGTGAACTTTTAGGCACTTTGGGATTTTTTATGCCTGTGGGCAAGGCACTCCAATGCCAAGAAGTGTTAGCCAAAGGAAAGTTTCAGGTGTGAGGTGGATGTGGGCATGCAAGCAAAAGTGCGGCTGGAGGATGGTGCACAGAAGATGTTACCAAGGATACCAGGGGATCTCAGCGGAGATTAGAGAATTTCCACAGCCTCTCTTGATTCTCTCTGTCCCTACTGTGTATCTTCATCACAAGTCCCTGTGATTCTTTCTCTTCTGGGTTGCACGATATGTTCCTAACTAATATCCTCTGATCCGTAAATTCCTGTTGTCTTTTCTTTTCTTTTCTTTCTTTCTTTTTTTTTTTTTTTGAGACAGAGTCTCATTCTGTCACCAGGCTGGAGTACAATGGCATGGTCTCATCACACTGCAACCTCCACCTCCCGGGTTCCAGCGATTCTCCTGCCTCAGCCTCCCAAGTAGCTGGGACTACAGGTGTGCACCACCACGCCCAGCTAATTTTTGTATTTTTAGTAGAGACGAGGTTTCACCATGTTGGCCAGGATGATCTCGATCTCGTGACCTCGTGATCCACCTACCTTGGCCTACCAAAGTGCTGGGATTACAGGTGTGAGCCGCAGCACCTGGCCATCTGTGATCTTTCTAAATCACAAATCTGGCAGTGCTAGTCCAGTGCTCACAACCCTTCAGTTCTTACCTAAAGTCCAAGCTCCTTAGCATGACTTGCCTGATACTCTTGATCTGACCCCAAACTCTTACGGCTGTACTCAAATAGCACAGTGGGTGTTATGCACTGAATATTTATGATCCCACCCCCAAATCCTAATACCAACCCCATGGTGATGTATTAGGAGACAGAGCCTTTGAGAGTGATTAAGTCATGAGGGTGAAATCCCCATGAATGAGATTAGTGCCCTTATAAAAACACTCCAGAGAGCTCTCTCACCCTTTCAGTCATGTGGGGATGTGGCAATAAAAATCCTGGGCCTTCTATGAAACAGGAAGTGGGCCCTCAACAGACACTGAATTTGTTGACACCTTGATCTTGAACTTCCCAGCCTCTAGAACTTTGAGAAGCAAATATTTGTCATTTAAACTGCCCAGTATATGACATTTTTGTTATAGTGGCCCAAATGAATTAAGATGCTGGTATGGCTTGCTGCTCTCTGACCTCTGGAATTCTGTAATGTTATGCCTAATGTCAAGAAAATCTTTGCCCACCTCCTCACCTGGCTCACTGTTCCTTACCTTTGAAGATCTAGCTCTATCTTTATGGCCTCTGGCTTTCCACTGTACCCTGGGCTCATGCCATTGTAATATTTGCCACACTCGTTCTCCCACCAGACTGTGAGCCTCTTTAAGAGAGTCTTGTGCCCTGTTCACATCTACATTGCATCATTCTTGAATTCTATTAGAGGATAAAGTGAACTGAAGGAGGAGCAGGAAATCTGTCTTTGCAGGGATCTGCAGAATGAATGTGATTTAAGTTTCATGGGCCTCATTCTTCAAGAGTTAGGCCAAGAGAGTCAAAGCAAAAGGTTGGTCCCCTATTATGCGCCAGATAAGGGGCTGGATGTACATTGTCACATTTAGGAGACTAAATGTACATCCAGCCCATTATCCGGCGCATAGCAGGGGACCAACCTTACCTTTGGAGATTCAGCTCAATCTTTATGGCCTGCGGCTTCCCACTATACCTTGGGCTCATGCCATTGTAGTATTTGCCACACTCATTTTCTAAGAGGTAGCACCATCAAGAAATCATAAAATAGAATAAGGCTCTTGAGATCAGAGACTTTTCTGTTTTCAGAGCTTTTCTGGTTTCCTAACGGTGCTACCTCTGAGAAAGAAAAATTTAACTCATATACTCAATTTGGCCTGCATCTATACTGAAAGTGGAAGAGATATTTAAGCCAATTAAATGTATATTTTTGAGGGCCTTGGATTTCAGGCGAAGACTGGACAGTGTAGTAGATGTCAAGTATGACATGAATTAAACATGGAACCTGATTGCTATGGGTTGAATCATGTCCCCTCAAAATTTATATGTTGAAGTCCTCACCTCCAGTATCTTGAAATATGACTTTATTTGGAAATCAGGTCACTGCAGTTAAAATTCAAGATGAGGTCATCCTGGAGTTGAGTGAGCCCCTAATCCCACTGGCATTCTTACAAAAAGAATGCCACACAAAGAATCAGATATGCATATCAGGAAAATGTCATGTGAAGATGAAGGCAGAGATCGGGATGATGCCTCTAGAAGCCAAGAATGTCAAAGATTGTCAGCAAACCACCAGAAGCGAGGAGAGAGACATGGGACAGGTTCTCCCTCGCAGTTCTCAGAAAAACAACTCTACTGACACCTTGATCTGGACTTGTTGCTTCCAGAACTGTGAGACTACACATTTCTGTTGTTTAAGCCACCCAATTTATGACAATTTGGTATAGCAGTTTTAGCAAATTTGCACACTAATCAGTCAACTAAGAGATAGATATTAAAAAAAAAACAGTATGTTGCAGTGTGATGAGGCTAATAGTAGCATCTGTGCAACCTAAAGATGCAGCACAGAGAAGAGAAGGATTGGCTGTGAGTTTTGGGAATGAGATCTACACAAGTGGGGGGTACTGGCGAAAGGAAGGTTGCACAGAAGAGTTGCGTGAGTCAGGTTTTGAAAGCTAAAGATGATGAAGACTGATCTCTCTCTATGGCGGTTATGGCAGTCACAGATAAAGCCAACTGCTGTCCATTATTACCCCTATTTTCTCTTAAAAATCTCTGGTGGGAGCTGTGCAGAGAGGCCTTAACAGATATGGGAGCAAGCAAGTAGATTTGGGGTCTAACAGTGGCATGTGGTAAGCAGCCTGTGATCTTGCACCAATGGGTGCCATTCCACTCCCATCCCCCACCTCTGATGCAGCACACCCTTTGTTCTCCCCTTTCTTTTTTCCTTTGAGTAAATCTGTTTACTACCCAGAAAAACGAGGAAGGAATAGGCCAGTTGCCCAGGGCAGATGGTGCAATGTTAACAGATGACAAACAGAAAGCAGAGCTCCTCAGCTCCTATTTTCCTTTTACGTTCTCCAGCAAGGCTCTTCAAATGAAATAGAACAAAAGAAACATCATCAAGAAGAAACTGAAACACAAGTCCATGAGAGATAGTGAGGGAACCCACTATCTGGTTGATTTAAATGGTTTCGTGTCTTCAGATCCAAATGAGTTATAACCAAATAATGAAAGAACTTACAGAAAACACCAGTGAGCCACGGAGCAGACATTCTTTTCAGTGATTTTTCAAAAAGAATTTCTGGATAATTTAAAATGTGCTTCAAACCTAGAGAAAGGCAAATGTTGCTCTCATATTCAAAGAAATATAAAAGATAAACTCACAGAAAATACCAGTTCATCCTGATTCCCTGAAAACTTTTTTGTTATTTTATTTAACTTATGTACATACAAGCATACAAAGAGGGAAGGAGGGAGCAAGGGGGAGAGAGAAAATGAAGGAATGAGAGAGACACAGAAAGAGGGAGAGAAAACAGAGCAGAAAAGATACAAAAGGGAAAACAAGTTGATTAGCTTTGTGAAAATTACATTGAGTTTATAGCACTCAATTTACCTATGGTTGTAACTTCAATAATCCTGCAAAATTTTGTAACAGTCAATTAAATAAGCATGATGTGTGCCTTGAGAAAATTAAGGAGATGATTAATAAGAACCAGAGGTTAATGAGAAAAAATCATGCTAAACTTGGAGCTTTTTTCCTTCCCAATTTCCTTTGCCTTGTATTTTCTTGTTTCCCCAGTGTAAGAAATTCCCCCTCCATTTTTATTTCACCCAGAGATGCAGCACTACCTACATCAAACAGAATGTGAACGTCTGCAAGTTCTACACAGTATTTCCTGGAAGCTAATTGGATCAGAAGAAAAGGCAGTGCTGATCACAGAGTTTGCCTGTTAGTCCCCAAACTGTATTTTCTATTTTCCAAGTTCCTCATCCTGAGGCTTTCTTCCCTTTCTTTTTCTGTGAGTACCCACAAATCCTGGGCTTCTTCGTTATCCACTTCCCTCTTGTTCCTGTTCTGATAATCTTCCCAGTACATTTGTCCATCCAGGAGCTGGTTGCTGGCTTGCTTTGGTCAGATGATTCCTCCTAGGGTCTGGATCCTTGATTGATGGCTGGGACCAGGAACCTCTGAGCAATCCATCCGTCCGATGCAGACTGTCCTTATTCACTATGCTTACTATGAATTCCAGTTCCCTTCTCACACATTGGGCTCATTTCTTCTTCTTGAACTATGTCATTATTTTTCCTTTATTCCATATTATTTGGACACCAACTCTTCAAAATACATCATTACCCCAGGATTAAGAGCCTGGGCTTTGGAGTAAGACTGTGCTTTTTATCTCTAAAAGTTATAAATCAGATCATATTTCTCTCTTGTTTCAAATCTTCCACAAAGTTTTCACCATGTTTAGAATAAAATCCCAACTCTTTACCATGACCTGTAAGGATCTAGATAATCTGGTCACTGCCTACCTCTGTCATCATTGCACACCACTCTTTACTTTTTTTTTTTTTTTAATATGCCTTCTTTCTGTTTTTTAAACATGTCAGGTCTGTTCTTGTCTCCCAGCCTTTACACTATTTTCCCTCGGATCATCACATTCCTGGATTGTTCTATTCATGAAATTTTCAGCTAAAGTTTCTTCTTGGGGGAACCTTCCTGACTACTCTGTCTAAATCAGTCCTCTTCTCCCACTACCAGTTAGTTCCTGGCACTTTATGGTGCTGTATTGTCTTTGTGACACTTAATATCCTCTAGAATTACCTTGTGCATTTATTTGATGACTTTGTTTATTTCCCTTGCCTTGACCTCCCAGAATGTAAGTACCATGAGCGCAGGGTCTCTATCCTCAGCCCGTAGACAGTTTCTGGTATGTAGTAGGTACTCAATAAATAAAACAAATCAGTGAATGCTTGCTCCATACTTTCTGTGCTACATGGCTATGAACTAATTGTTTTCATGGGTTTTAGTTCCCTATCTTTACAATGTGGTTGGCAACTCCTGTTTCATTGGGATTTTGTGAGTGTCGAATGAGATTACACAGGTAAGATGACTAGAGCGGAGTGGGGAATAGAACAGGCACACAATAACATGAAGGGTTATTATGATATGCCACTCTCCATGGAATGCCATAGGAACACAGAGATGATTCTAACGAAGTCCTTTTCCCAGAAGTTCCCAGTCATTATGTTTGAGCGGACATTAGAGTTGCTGCAGGCCTTGGACACCACACCCCACTTTCCCTGTTGAACCTCTCCTGGGAGCCAGACTCTCCCAGGACCTGTCACATCTGGTTGTTGGGTCATGTTCCTAGGCCTGCTTATCCACATTGCCTTGTCTTATTTTGAATAAACAACCAAGATACACTGATAATCCCCAAGATTACAAAACTAACCCAATTCTCTTTTATGGATGAAGCTATTAGACTAGTATTTCTAGGTATAACACAGGGTCTTAGTGTCTCTGTATTTTAGCAGAGAATATGACAGACATTTAGATATTATAGATGAATATGAGAATATGCCTCTTTGACATTAATTACTATTTAATTAGATAAACCTGAAAAACTCCCAATGTTTTACAAGTTTAAAAAGCACTCTTAAGATTACAAACAGTAATGAAGATTCATAGGTAGAAGACTGGATCTTTGAATTATAATTTGATTTGATTATACAGGGGGTGTCTAATTTATTCACTTCTCTACCAGTCTGTTGTCACAGTATCCTGAAAGATGATGAGCCTCTGAGCCTAGTATCTCTGTCTTCTAATTATCTGAACATAGTAAGAAGACTACAAACTGATGTATGTAGCATGATACCATTCTGCTGAAAAATACATATTCATGCATGGAAGAAAAATAGCAGAAGGACACCAACATGTTAACAGTAGAAATAATATTTCAGTCTTTTTTTCCCTATGCTTTTCAAACTGTGCTGCTGCTTTTACTCCTTATGACTTTTGTAGGTGGCAAAAACTAATACAAATGAACTGCACACTTTTACAGGATGGGAGAAGGATGACCTGTGAACTTTTCTTGTTAGAAAAGTCTCAGGGACTGAGGTGATTGTCAGTCTCAGAGCAGCCATATCTGAGACGAGGACCAAGAACCAAAGACCAAGTAGCTGTTTCTGAGACAAGGACGACCTCCAGAACAGGTGGAGAGTAGTTCCCAATGGTGCATCATGACAGGTCTCAGTCCCACCTTTTAAGAATTGTTATTATTTTGAAGTTAGGGTGAAGTAAACTTTGGCTTAATTTTAAGAATAAATTTCTTATAAGTATAGCTATGGAGAGAATGGCCATTTTGTTAGATTGTACAGTCCATCGTCAGCAGGTGGCCTTTCTCGAACAGAGATGCTAAAAAGAAGATTTCTATACTGGATGGGGAGTTGGACAAGATGATATTTTATATTTTCTTCTAGGTTAGTAGACATCATTATCAAATCTGCCACTCTTTCTTCTTTATTACTTATACTATCTCTATGAGATGGATATTATTTTTATTAGTGAAGAAATTGATGCTTAGACAGGTGAAATAATTTGCTGAATACTCAAGATCTTTCACGTTTCTTAGCTGGGATTTGAGCTTAGATCTACTTGGCCTCCAAGACCAAAATATTTTATGGTGTTCGCTACTTTCCAATCTGTGATTCTGTACGCACTTCTTCACTTTCTTTTTCTCTTCTCTTTGTAGATTTTCACATTGCTTTCTTTCTGTTTCCATGACTTAGACAACAATGGCATCTGGTAATATATTTGGCTTTGATTTGGTTCTTGGTATTGATATTTAAGGCAAAGAAATAAATGGCTGACTCTTGGATAGCAGAGTCATTATTTATTATTATTATTAATTATTGTTTTTGATGTAGCTGAAGAGATACTGGGTTATAATCTTAAAACTTCCAATGATGAGTGTCTAGAAAAAACAATCTTAAGTATTTAAAGATTATTCTTTTTTAATACTGAAACTAACAGTATGAGGCTTTCAGTAGAAAAGTAATAGGAGACAAATTGACAGCAAATTGAAAATAAAAGCATCTGTCTTAGCGCTGTTCTCATTCTGGATTCCCCACATTTCTTTTTTTTTGAAGTGTGTACCTTCTTCTTTTTGTGTGGAATTGCCAATCCTTCTACATGGATTAATCCCAAAGAGTAGTTTCTCTGCACATTCTCCACCAGACAGTAGCTCTTCATTAGGATGCCTTGATACTCTGGTGTGGTGCCACCACATGTAAGTTACACTGAGCTCCCTGGGACTTGCAGAAGCAGGGCCCATTCTACATATGCTTCAGCCCCACTGTCAAAATCTTTGTAGTGGTAGCTCCCCACTACATTTGAATTCTGTTGCTGCAGCAACGAGCTCAAGAAGAGCTTCTGTATGGGAATAGAGCTAAGGAGGATGCTAAGGCTCAGGCGAACTGACCCCTTGACAGCCTAACATGGAGGCTTTTATCTTCGAATTTAACACATTTGTCAACTTGACAGGAAGCTTGGGCTGCAGATTCCTGCCCTTATGAGACTCTGAGGCCCGGCAGAAAGAGCCCAGGCATGGGAATCAGACTCACGGGACGGTGTGGGGGTAAATCCTGGCCATGCAACTTCCTGCGCTAGGATCTTATTTCCCCTGGCTAGAATTCTATCATCTATAAAATGGGATAATAATGACTGTTCATGGGATTTTAGAGAAAATAAATGGTTAATTATGCAGAAACAAGGATGTGGAGATAAACGGGAATACAAGAAAAACAATAGGTTAAAAAAAAATCATAGCCCTGCTTCACAAATCTTTATGCCTGATTTTTACCCTACTCAAATATTTGTGAACTGTCATGGAGATATAGTCTTTGCCTGAGTATTTTGCGAGGCTCAAAAGAGCTATCTATCTTTCAATCTGAGCAGCTTGATAATAATGCCCCCAAAACACTGTGGGATTACACATGAAAATGAATGCCAAGGAAAATAAATAAAATTGATTAACAAAGAGTAATTGCTATTTAATCACAATTTGAGAAACACATTTTTGCCCTTTATTACAGTCATTCTGTCCTTTAAACTATTGTGTTTTGTCAAAAGAACATGCATTTGCAGTGCTTGAAAGTGAAAAATAATACATTTTTCAAGTGTTCACCATGTCAGTGTCAGAATGGCAATGAAAGTAGTTATTAAAAACCTTAGCTGCACTTTCAAGTAAGAAATAAAGTAAAACGTAAATTGCTTTCATGAAATGAAGCTAGTTACCATGATCAATGGTCAATAATAGTATGTGTTATTTATTCTTCCATGGAGCAAGGGGCAACGAGGTTTGAAAATGACTGGTTAAATATCAGTCTATTTTATTTAATAAGTGATAGCTATTTCCTACATTAAACAAAACTCAGTCTACTTATCCAGAGCTCATATTTCAGTCTCAAATTCAGCTTTGGCTGAATAACCAGAAGCCATCATTGTGGGCCTAAGCTGGGAGATTTTTAGTAAGGATTCTGTGACATGGTCAAACAGAAGACCAAATGGATTTGGTGAAGGCTGGATTACTTACACAAAGTCCAAAGATAAATTTAGTTGAAAATTGGTCACAGGTAGCCTTGCAGTCTCAAAGGGCATTTCTGACTAGACAAACAGCGTCTACCAACATCCCCTCCACTGAAATAAACAGCTGAGTGTTCCCTTGCCACAGGCTGGGTAAATACTAACTAAACCGTCTGCCTGTATGCCAGTCGGAGCAACACTCCCTATTTTTTAGCAAAATATTTTTCCACTCTGGCCATCCAAGAAACTCTCCAAATCCAATACATTTCAATGGAGTTTTTAGGCTTCCCGATTTTTCTCACTATTTATAGCTTTCAGATGTTGGCAGGTACGGGACTACATTTTCTTCAGAATAAAGTTATAAACGGCAGCAGTGCTGTTTCATCCTATGCCACACAGTATTAAGTCAGTATTAAAACAATCCTTCTTCTTTATGAATGTCAACATTGACAAAGGCTAGAAAACAAAATAAATGCCTCACCAATATTATATCAGTGGTCATATTTATATTGTGCAGAGTTTTGTGGAGTGAGGAAGAGGGAATGGGATCCGGAGGGAAAGCCCAGTCTGTTCAGGGGTAACGTCTGTTCAGGGAATAGCATTTGTGAGGCTGAAGTACAAAAGTCCAGGAGGCCAGATCTGCCCCTTCTGTGAAACTAAGGCTGAGCAGGGCATAAAAGGAATGTAACAATGCCTCCAGGCATATAGTATTTAATAAATTACCAACTGCTTGCAAACACAACACCTTACTGGTCCTTAGAACAACCCTGGGCAATAGAATAGGTAATTATTCACCCCACTTTATGGATGAGGAAACTCAGTTTCAGAGAGATGACTTAGCCGGGGTTACCTTGCTAGAATGTTGTAGAGCCAGAAGTGGAGGCCCAGTCTTCCGATGGCTAACCTTGCTTTTCTTCCCCAACTCACACTGCTTCTCCAGGAATTCAGCCCATGGAGCTTTCCCAGGCTCACTGGAGAGATAGTCTATTCACATGTAAAGGCCAGTGAATAAAGAGAAAGAGACAGTAAAGGGATGGATTAGAGAATAAAGCCCAATATTCCAGTTGCTAGAAAAGGATTATATTGGGCAGGTTAGGAGGTGATAATCAGGCACATCTGAAATGTGGAAAAGTTGAGTTTAAATCACCAGTTTTGTCACCAACCAGCTAGGTGACCTTGGTGTCCTCATCTGTAGAGCTTTAAGGACTCCCTGGGAATTTTGGTAAAATCACCACAATGAAGCCCTTTGGGGTCACTTGAGAGACAACCTTTAAGATCTTGCCCTAGGCCACCTGTGGCAGGATTCATCAAGGAGGCATGATGTGAACTAAGGAACTATAGCAACAGAGAGGGAAAGGAGAAGGGAAATATGGACCGGGAAATAGTTGAGTCCAGTTGTGGTGGCAAGGGTGGGTGTGCTGCTTATGTGGGAGAGTAAGGAGATACTTGATGGATAGGTGATACAAAAACAAAATATGTGCAAAGTTCAACCATTACCAAGTCAGTTTTATCCATGGAGCTAATCAGTCTGGACATTTCAGGTCAAAATTTACTCCTTTATCCTTTAACCAATTATCAAGACAGTTGTCCTAAGTCTTCCTTCTTTCCCTCTCCCCTTCCTCCTGCCCTCCTTCCTTCTATCTACCTTCTTTCCTCCTTTCTTCCTTTCTGCCTCTCTCCTTTCCTTCCTTTCTCCCTCCCTTCCCTCCTGCCTTTCTCTTCCTCTCTCCTTTTCTTCCCTCTTTCCTCCCTCCCTCCCTACTACTTTGCCTGCTTGAAGACACAGACTTCTCTGGAGTATATTTCAGGAGGGGTGGATTTGTTTGTCTAGGGCAGGGCTGTCAAATACAGGTCATGCATGCTGCCACGCCCCTGCCATGACAGACAATGCTAATCAATCACTGCACTCTGGGCATGATCTCAGGATTAATTTCAAGGTGCATGGGTTGGTTAGAGTTGGCTCAAGTGACGAGAGTTGTTTGCCAACATAAATCTAGGACACAAATGGATCAAATATGGCTTTCCATTTTCAAAAAGGTTAAAGTATACTAGAAAACATACTTCCTTTAACCTTTTAAAACATTCCACCCCCACCCCCTACTGTTTTAATCTCAGCAAGAGCCTCAAGCAAAAATAGACAAATGTTATTTGAAGACATCATCTAGTGAAGCGAGAGTCTAGCAAAGATTTTTTAGAAGCCTGAATATGTTTCATGAATGAATATCATCTTTTGAATATTTTGTCATACAAATTGACTTCTGGACATTTTGATGTTTGCTTCATGTAAATTTGAATTTCCCTAGTGCTAAAATTTGGTTTCTCTGCTTTAATGCAAATACGTTATATGTGTACATAGACGTGGAAGTTATGAGCTTAGTTTCTGAAGCCTATGTCGGAACCCCAGCTCTGTCTGTTTCTAGCTGAGTGCCCTTGAACAAGTTAATGTTACCTTTCTGAGCTTCAATTTTCTCATACTGAAAAAAGTAGTAATCATCATTGTTATCTCACAAGCTTATGGTGAAGAGTAAATGAGATAATTCATGTATAACATTTAGCATAGTATCTTGCACATAATAATACTCCACAAATGTAAGTTTGTGTGTGTTGTATGTAACCAGTACTGTCTATCCAGGGTGAATTAAGGACTGTGATGCTTATTGAATTGTTTGGCTAAATGTTACATTTCTTTGCTTTTGTGGGTTTAAGTCAGAGTTTTAATGCTACTTGAATTCTGTTTTGTGGTTCTATCATGATTTTTGTGTGTGTTTAAACTCCAAGAAAAATGTCCTCTTTTTTGGTAGCTGATATATTCAAACCACCAGTGCTGGAAGAAAAATAATCTGTCATTGAAGTAGATGAGAGTTGACATGACAGACTGTGCACTCTATCTTAAACATTCATAACATGCATAATATGGTCCCTATGGAATGAAATAACTCCTTTAGAGTCTTTGCAGTCCCTTGTACCATGGGTCTCCTAGAGCGAAGCCATTATAATTCTAAAGCAGCTATGCCTGCTTGGGGAATAAAACATCAAGGAAAAAAAAGGCATTTCACATACCAAACAATTGACATTTCTATATTGTTTAGATGTGTGTGCATACATGTGCACAAAAGTATGTGGATGGTGCACATAGGTGTGTGGTGTTTTGAACTCTGGTGTTTGATATATTATTGCTTACTGGACAAAAGTAATTTCTTCAGAATCTGAAACACTTGAAATCCCGATTTTATTATGTTATTGGTCATGTGATTTTGAAAAAGCTCCCTGTTAAAATCTTAGGTAACTCATATTAAAAATGTGGATAACCATATCTTCATACTCTTTCATAGGAAGAATAAACTCATGTGAGATAATACATGTAAAATATATAGTAAATATTTGGCACATTTCAATTTCTCCAATAATAGAGCCATTAATAATGATAAATAAGTAAAACAAGTAATTAAAATAATGTCTATGGCAAGGCAAACTGGTTTTCAGCTTCATTATTCAATGTCCTGCTTTGATTTTTATTTTATAGAATAATCATTTGCTAGCTTAAGTAATACATCATTCCTTAATTATAACTGTCAAGTGAAGACTTCACTAATTTATGCCTCTTTGGAGAAATATAAGCACTTGAGCAAATAACTAATATTCTGACCCTGAGTTTCCTAATCTAACAGGAAAGTCTATCTGAGTGACTGCATTCTGTCATAGCCATTCCTGTTGAAAGGATGAAATGAAATAATGGATTTTACAGGTCTGTGTGAGGCACAAGCTGGCCATACAACTGGAGAAAGGATATAAAATTGTATATACTTACGAAATACTCAAATATTAATAGGCAGTGTCTAAAGAAGACCAGAGCATTTGAATAAACAAACAAATAATCAGTCCAATGGCAAGTGGAGATTTTTATATTTTCTAAGTATTCTTCTCAATTGAAAGAGTTGACTTGTGCAGTGCATGCACTGCATAATAACATTTTGGTCACTAAGTGTGAACATATGACAGTGGTCTCATAAGATCATAATACTGTATTTTTACTGTACCATTTTATGTTTACATATGTTTAGATACACAAGTATTTCCATTATGTAACAGTTGCCTACAGGATTCAGTATTCAGTACCGTGACATGCCTTATAGGTTTGTAGCCTTGGGGCAATAGGCTATACCATATACTTACTTGTGTAGTAGGCTATACCATCTAGGTTTGTGTAAGTACACTCTGATGTTTGCACAATGATGAAATGGCCTAATGATGCATTTTTTTAGAATGCATTCCTTTCATTAACTGACACAGGTCTGTATTTGTTTTTAATAAGAAATTACAGTACATGGTAAATTTTGCCTTTAACATTTTTTTGGAAATAAATGGCATTCCCAAAAAGCCTCTTGGGCTTGTAACTGTGCTATATTTCCATGTTAGCTACATCAAGATAATAACATTTGATCAACACAGTCTACTTGGAGTGACCAGATACTACTGGTCACACTACTGTGGATATGAGACAACAAACAGATTTTGCCAGATGTTCCAGTATAAACAGCTTCTCTGCTGTCAAAACCTAGAGTTGAAGTGCAGAAGAGGGATATTTCAACCTTCTTCATACTCCAGTAGAGAAGGAGTCATTATTATTTACCCAACTTTTCAAAGGTAAACATTAAATCAATTTAACAATTTAATTTTAAGAAGAGTGAATTTGAAATTGGGAAACAAATCTACCATTTACTTCCATGGTTTTTTTTTTCTGACATCTGTAAAACAAGGCTAATGATATCCACTTCACAAGACTCTTACACAACATTAAAAAATTTTCCTGAGAAATTCATTAGTACATAACAAAATACTGCAACTATGTAAATTAGTAAGATATTAGCCTAGTCTTTTTAAATTCTCACTGAGGTTGTGCTTAGTTTGTGGTGTTTGGAAATTAACTTGAATATTAACTCACTCAGGTTAAAATTTGGCCTCTGGAGCAAAAAAACTGTATATTTGCACTCAATTATATCAAAAAACAAGCTTTAAGCCCAGCTGGTTCTGTCTGGGAAAGATGGCAGTGGCTGGGGCAGCATCCAAGGAGCCACTGGTGCAATGGTGCACCCAGCAGTTGGGGAAAACTTTCGGCCTGGATGTCAGCAAGGAGATCATGCACAGTGCTTCCAAAAAGATGAAACTTTAGATGGGCAGAAATCAAGGGACCAGCTAAAGCTGGGTAGGAGGAAAGGGAGAGACAGACAGGAAGTTCCTGTATTTGCTGAACCTGACACAACTGCAGAGGTAAAACACCTTTTAATTTGCCCAAGGCATGAGAGAACAGCAACTCCTTTAAGATTAAGACAAAGTTTGTCAATTTACACACAAGAGAGGGACCCACAGGCTTGCAGTCTGCTCCCGGGTTGCCATCCTTGTGATTGCCTGGGCCAGAAGTACAAGCTCATCAGTAGCTGTCTGATCTGTGGGCCTGTTGTTTGTGAAAAAGAGGGTGCCAGCCCTTGCTTATTCTGTGTCACAACAGTATGTACTCATGAAGAACAGGATATTTTGCAGCATGAGTCAAATGAGAGCCAGAAACTGCTAAAGAAGCTTATGCCATTGATGGAGAATTCTGGAAAGGTGGACAACTCTGCCAAGGACTTTCTATGTCATCGAGAATTTCAAATTACGTCTGGTCTGGAGAAGGATATCAAGCACAAAGGCAGGCTGTTAGAGTTGCACAGAGCTAGTTTTCAAAGGACCCAAGTCATTGATGCTGATCAGATTTTTTTGCCAGTGACTCTAACCAGTGGTTGTCCAAACTTGAGTGGGAAAGCAAATGAGAAGCAAGAAGAGAAGCTGGGAGAACTTCGACATGCCTCTCGACTCTCTAAGAAGGTCACCATTGAGTTTACAGCAGGAAGATCCTGGAAGAAGAAAATCCATTAGCAGAATATCACAGCAGACTAGACGAGACAATACAGGCAATTGCTAAGGAAACCTTGAACGAGACACTGACCCCATTTTATATATCTCCTGAAGAGCCTTTGGGAGTTCTGGTAAATCTTAGCACATGCCAGTCCCCTCCCCAGTGGGTTGACCATGCAGGTGCAGCCTCACAGAAGAAGGCTTTCCATTCAGCAGGATTGGGACTCGAATTCAACTCATTTCAGTACTTCTTGTGAATCCAGGATCAAGACTTTCAGGGAGGTTTGACAGTGGCTCATGTCTCTCTATACATCAGCCCTGGGTTTCTCAGCTTGTTAGAGGGATTAGAAAATGATGGAGTGCAGATCCTGGTATATCTCCCACAGAGGACAACTTTGGATAGCAGTCGTAGCTAAAACCTCCCTCTGCCTTCAAGAAGTCTCAGAACTCCAGGTTAGGTATCATCTTCTTCATGGGAAAGATGTGGAATTCCCCAGTGACTATCCATCAGGTTGTCTTTTGGGCTGTCTGGACCTAATTGCTTGTTTCAGAGGCAATTTAAGGAGCAGTTTCCAGACATCAGTGAAGAATCATGTTCTCCACTTGTTTTCATCTGCAAAAGTCCTCAGGAAATGGTTGTGAAGCTTCCTATTAAAGGAAACAAAAAAATCTGGAAACTGGATTGCAAGATCCATTAAGGAGCAAAGAAAGGGTAAATGAAGCAGAATAAAGATTTCTGACTCAGGAGAAAAGAAACCATACAGCACAGTGGAGTTTGGTACACTAAAATTGCCATCCACTAGTTTTTTGGAATTGAAGCAGTAGAAATCTAAAGGCTTGGCATTAGGCTTGAATCTCTCAGAATTTAAACTCTTATCAAAATCTGTATATTTTTCTTAAGGAGTATAAGGAGTATAAGAAAATCTGTATATTTTTCTTATTTATGTAGTGGCTCAAAATCTTTGAATACATTATTTATTTATTTATTTATTTTTTATGTTTTTATTTTTATTTTTTGAGACGGAGTCTCGCACTGTTTGTTGCTCAGGCTGGAGTGCAGTGGCGCAATCTCTGCTCACTGCAACCTCCAGCTCCTGGGTTCACACCATTCTCCTGCCTCAGCCTCCTGAGTACCTGGGACTACAGATGCCTGCCACCACGCCAGGCTAATCTTTTGTATTTTTAGTAGAGACAGGGTTTCACCGTGTTAGCCAGAATGGTCTCGATCTCCTTACCTCATGATCTGCCTGCCTCAGCCTCTCAAAGTGCTGGGATTATAGATGTGAGCCACTGGGCCCAGCCTTAATACATTATTTATAAAAAAACTATTTGAAAAAAAGTTCAGGGTATTTCCTATTATTTGCAGGTTAGTGAGGCTACAACCTTGTGGGTTTCTAGATGAAAAATTTTCTCTCTCATCTTTCTTTTGACGTGGGAAAATACAAGTAAGATCATGGCAAAACATGAAAAGAGGAAGAGGAGTGTGCTGTATAAGACACTGGTTGAGAGCAAGAGGTATATAGTCAGATAGACCCAAATTTTAATATAACCTCAGTTACTCACTAAACTCATTGTTGTTTATAGATTAAATTAGGTAATACTTCTTTAAGACCTTTTCAAATGTGTGCTAAGATGCTACCATCCTACAAATATCAGAAATACATGGAAAAATATTAATACTCAAATTGTCTTTCAGGTAGTAGGTGAATCCCCTTTTTCTTATGCAAGGGAGATGCCTCAACTTTAAAGTGCAAGAAGTGGATCAAGCAGTAGAGAAATGGAAGATTATAGTGATGACTATTGTCATGAGTCTTTGAAAGGGGTTGAGACACAGAATTAGAAGTGTAGGGTGTAGAATTTCTAAAATTTACCTTGAGATAATGTGAAAACAAAAAGATCATTAACAAACAATGAACACACACACACACACACACACACACACACACACACACACATGACCCTTGAACAATGTAGAGGTTAGGGACACCAAGCTCCTGTGCAGTCAGAAATAAGGGTATAACTTTTGATTTCCCCAGAACTTAGCTACTAATAGCTTACCGTTGATTGGGAGCCTTACTGATAACATAAACAGTCCATTAACAAATATTTGTATGTTGTATGTATTATATATTGCATTCTTACAATCAAGTAAGCTACAGAAAAGAAAATGTTATTAAGAAAATCATGAGGAAGAGAAAAAGAAAATGTATTTGCTATTCATTAAGTAGAACTGGATTATCATAAAGGTCTTTATTCTCATTGTTTTCATATTGAATGGGCTGAGGAAGAGGAGGAAGAGGAGGGGTTGGTCTTGCTGTCTCAGGGATGGCAGAGGCAGAAGAGCTGGAGGAGGTGGGAAGGGAGGCAGGAGGAGCAGTCACACTCAGTGTAACTTTTATAGGAAACTTTTGTGCAAGTGCATCAGTGCAGTTCAAATCCATGTTACTCAAAAGCTGACTGTATATACATAACTTTATAGAAGTACACAATTTAATACATCATTTACTCACTGTATAGGTTTACTCACTGTAAGTATGGCTTAGTGATTTCTAGGAATTTTATAAACTGTACAACCATAACAAAAATTCAGTTTTTTTTTTGAGACAGAGTCTCACTCTGTTGTCCAGGCTGGAGTGCAGTGGCGTGTAACCTCTGCCTCCCAGGCAGGTTCAAGTGATTCTCCTGCCTCAGGCTCCCAAGCAACTGGGATTACAGGTGTGTGTCACCACGCCTGGCTAATTGTTGTATTTTCAGTTGAGGTGGGATTTCACCACGTTGGCCAAGCTGATCTCCAACTCCTGACCTCGAGTGATCCACTGGCCTTGGCCTCCCAAAGTGCTGGGATTATATGTGTGAGCTACCACATCCAGCCAACGATTCAGTTTTAAAGTACTTCTATCGTCAAAAAATTGTTAATATCTTAGTCCCTTTTGTAGTCAATCACCACTCCAAAATTAAGCTTCAGGCCACCAATATCTGCTTTCTGTCTCTATAGTTTTGTCTTTTTCAAAAATTTTATATAAGATAAGTGTTACACTATATATTTTTTGTACATGGCTTCTTTCACTTGGTGTAATTTTTTTAAGTTTATTCATATTGTAGATATATCAAGTTTATTCATTTTTATTGCTGTATAGTATTTCATTGTATAGATATACCATATTTTATCTGTTCACCAAATGATGAACATTTATGTTATTTCCAATTTTTGTCTATTATTAATAGTGCCACTATGAATGTTCACATATAAGTATTTGTGTGGACATATGCCTTCTATTCTCTTGGATAGGTATCTAGGAGTAAAATTTGCTAGATTATATGGTGTCAGTTTATTTTCGGTTGCTATAACAGAATATCTGAGACTGGGCAATTTCTCAAAACAACAAGAGATTTATTTTGGCTAATGTTTATGAAGCTGGGAAATCCAAAATTGGGTGGCCACATTTGGTCAGGTTTAGATGAGGGCCGTGTTCTGCATTGAACATGATGGAGAAGAGGAAGGATAAGTGGGCATGTGTAAATGGGAAAAAGCAGTAGGGGCAGATTCACTTTATAATAACCTGCTCTTGTGGTTACTAATCCTGTCCGTCAAATTCACTCAGTCCCTTGAGAATTAATCTAGTCTTGTAAGAGTTGTATTAGTCCTTTTTTTTTTTTTTTTTTCTGAGACGGAGCCTCATTCTGTTGCCAGGCTGGAGTGCAGTGGCACGATCTTAGCTAACTGCAACCTCTGACTTCCTGGTTCAAGCGATTCTCCTGCCTCAGCCTCCCGAGTAGCTGTAATTACAGGCATGCACCAGCACGCCCAGATAATTTTTGTATTTTTAGTAGAGATGAGGTTTCACCATATTGACCAGGACGGTCTCAATCTCCTGACATCGTGATCCGATCGCCTCGGCCTCCCAAAGTGCTGGGATTACAGGCCTAAGCCACCGTGTCCAGCCATATTAATCCTTCTTAATGACCTAATCACCTCTTAACGACCCCACCTCCCAGCTCTACCACACTGGGGACCAAATTTCCAACACATGAATTCTGGACAACACACTTAAATCATAGCATATGGTAAATGTGATTAACTATTTAAGAAACTATCAAACTATTTTCTGAAGCATCTATGCCATTTAGTTTCCCATCAGCAATCGATGAGGGTTTCTGTTTTTCCACATCCTCATCAATGCTTGGTATTATCAGTCTGTTGGATTATAGCCATTCCAGTAGATGTGCAGTGCATTTCATTGTGGTTTTAACTTGCATTCTTTAATGACTAATGATGTTGAGCATTTTTTCACGAGCTAATTAGTCACTTGAATGTCTTCTTTGTTAAAATATCTACTTAAATCTTAAACTATTTTTTCTCTTTGTATTATTGAGTTGCAAGAGTTCTTTATGTTTTCTGTATATATAAAACTCTTTTATAAGATATATAATTTGCACATAATCAAATCATATATCTGTAGCTTGTCTGTGACTTGTCTTTTTATTTTCTTAATGGTGTCTTTTGAAAAATAAGTTTTAGTTGTTGATATCATAGTTTATTATGTTTTTCTTTTATGGATCTTGCTTTTGGTGTCATGTCTAAGAAGTCTTTGCCTAATAAAAGATCATAAAGATTATAGTGTTAGCTCTTACATTTTTAGTTAACTTTTATCTAAGGTTTACATTTACATTTTTTTAAACATATAAACATCCAACTGTTTCAACACCATTTGTTGGAAAGGTTACACTTTATTCATTGAATTATCTTGGTATCTTTGTTGAAAATCAATTAATCATAGAAGTAAGAGTTTATTTTTGATTGTCTGTTTAGTTTCATTGATTGTTATATCTCTTCATAGACCAATACAACACTATCTTGATTATTGTAGCTTTATGGAAAGTTTTAAAATCAGTTAGTGTAAGTCTTCAAACTTTGTTATTTTTAAAAATTGATTTGTTAATCTAGGTCCTTTGGATCTCCATATAATTCTTAAGATCAACTTGACAATTTCTTCAATAAACTGGCAGGGCTCTCCGCCTTTTTCTTTTTCTCCTATGCTTTTAATAATTTCATTAAATGAATGCTGTTATGCTCAACATTACCAACCAGTCTCTGAGGCTGTATTCACTTTTCTCTCTATTCTTTAGAATAAATATCTATTAATTGATCATCAAGCTTATTGATTCTTGTTCTGTCATCTTCAATCTGCTGTTGAGCCTATCTTAGGCATTTTTCATTTTGGTTATTTCTTTATCAATTCTAGATTTCTAAAATTCCTCTTTTTAAAATAGTATGCATTTTTCTACTGAGAGTCCCTATTCACTAAGTCATTGTTGTGATAATGTTGTGCCCCTCAGAGTCAGCCTCTGTTGACCACTTTTTTCCCATGTGTGTGGGTCACATGTTTTTTGGATTGTCTAGTAATTTTTGGTTGAAAATTGGACATTTTATAGACTGTAATAGATAATATACCAACTCTGAGTTCTGATTTTTCTGCTTTTTTCATTTTTTTTTTTTTGTACCTTGTCTGGACTTAAAATACAAAATGTCTCCCCAAATGGGGAGCTGCTGATATCTCTAGTTAGCTTTCTATTCTTATTTTTGCTTTTTAAAAATATACTTTTTTTTTATCCTAAATTACTAGACTAGGGGTCATCTCTGTGTCTGTGGTCAGCCAATGATTTGGGTAAAGGTTGTACTCAAATACCCCCAGTCCATGAGAGTTTTACCTTCTGAAAATCAATATGCATGTGGTTTGGGGATCATATTCGAAATAAGCTCTTTTTCAAGTCATTTTTTTGTTTTAACTTCTAACTAGGCTCTCTCAGGTTTCCCCTGTGCATACCTGTAGTTTCCCAGCCAAACATGAGGAGTCAGAACATTTCCAGAGCCTGTAAATGGTGCTCTCTTTTCCAGGATCTCCCCATATAAATACCTGTCTGTGCACTTCTTACCCCAAATAAGATCATTATCTCAAACTAGTAAAGTTGTGGGCTTTCCTTGTTTTTCTTTATAATATTTGCTAAAGCTGCTGATTTTCTGCTCAACCTGCTTTGATCATCAAATGAGTCAGGGAGAAGAACATGGATGGAAATATCCTCAGGCAAGAACTTCACAAGCACCAATTGTTTTAACCAAGAGCTCTAGAAATTTTCTAGAATAAGTGTTTCTCAATTTGTAGTCTGCTTTTCGGTCACTTCACAGATCCTTGATAAGGTTATTTATGACAATTTGTCCTGTTGTTTTGTTTGTTTGTCTGTTTTTGTTTTTTTTTTTTTTTGGAGACAAAGTCTCACTCTGTCACCAGGCTGGAGTACAGTGGCATGATCTCAGCTCACTGCAACCTCCACCTCCCTGGTTCAAGCAATTCTCCTGCTTCAGCTTCCCGAGTAGCTGGGACTACAGGTGTGCACCACCACACCCAGCTAATTTTTATATTTTTAGTAGAGACAAAGAATTTTGTCCTGTTTTATACTGGCTTTATGAAGAGAAGATTTCTCTGACCTCATGCTACCATAGTTGGTAGTTTCCCTTAGACCTGAAGATATATTTTCAATTTATAAATATGTACTTTTAAAGATGTGCCTTCTACTTTCCTTCTTCTCTTTCTGCATATGAATATTTATTTAAGTGTATAAACATAGTTTTTAAAAGATCATCTATGGATTATCTACTCTGTGCATGATCCATAGTGACTCCATTCCTGATATTGCCTAGTTAGGTCTCTTGACTCAGACAAAAGAATTCTAACAAAAGTGCATCGCAGTTAAAGACAAGGAGTTTACTGTGTATAAATTTATGTGTGTCTATAATTTAAGAGCAAGTGAAATTTATTTGATTTGTGTTATCTGTTATGTCATAATTCACCTTTTAATTGCCAGAAAGCTACTTTTTCTGCTTCACTTCTACTTGGAAAAGCGTTCTTGAGAAAGTGCACTCGATGAGGGTAACTTAGGAAAATTTGATACCCAAAAAATACGTTTTTAAGCACTGTTCAAAAGCCATTTCCTGGTATGTGTACAGCACCATTATCACATTCTCTCATTTCTATATAAAGTGATGATTTTCATGTAGGACATTTGGAGCAAATATTAAGAAAAAACCTTTGGGAGGCAGAGGTGGTCGGATCACAAGGTCAGGAGATCGAGACCATCCTGGCTAACATGGTGAAACCCCGTCTCTACTAAAAATACAAAATATTAGCCAGGCATAGTGGTGGGTACTTGTAGTCCCAGTTACTCAGGAGGCTGAGGCTGGAGAATGGCGTGAACCTGGGAGGCGGAGTTTGCAGTGAGGCAAGATCACACCACTGCAAGTCAGCCTGGGCGATAGAGTGAGACTTGGTCTCAAAAAAAACCAAAAAAACAGTTCACATTTGCTCAAAGTAGTGTCACAAAATTACTACTTTTTTCATCAGTTAAAACTGTAAAAATTAAAAAATATAAAAGTAAAAATAAATATGTAAAATATAAAAAATATAAAATGTTGATGATGTCATGGTACAAATAGTCTCAAATATTGCCAGTAGCAGGAATTTTGGTTTTAAAAGCCTATTTAGGTATGCCAACACATTGGATAAACTAAAATAAATAAACACATTTCTAGAAACATGCAACCTGTCAAGACTGAATCATGAAGAGATAAAAAGTCTGAATAGAACTATAACCAACAAGATCATTAAATTAGTAATGAAAACCTTCCAGTAAACAAAAACCCAGGACCAGATAGCTTCACTGGAAAAGTTTACCAAACAATTAAAGGATAATTAACACCACTCCTCAAACCTCCAAAAAATGAAAGAGTGGGAGTGAACACTTCCAAACTTATTCAACGAGCCCAGCGTTACTCTGATACCAAAAACAGACAGAAATACTTTCAGATAAGGAAACTGTAGACCAATATCTTTGATGGATATAGATGCAAAAACCTCAACAAAATCTTAGCAAACCAAATGTAACAACACATGAAAAGGATTATACATCATGATTAAGGGGGATTTATCTTGAATTAATGCAAGGATAGTTCAACATATGAAAATGAATCAATATGATATACCACATTAACAGAATAACAGGCAAAGACCATATGAGTATCTCAGTTGATGCAGAAAAATCATTTGACAAAATTCAACACGCTTTCATGATAAAAACACTTAACAAAATGAGCACAGAACAAAATTACCTCAGTGTAATAAAGGCCATATATGAAAAGCCTACAGCTAATTTCATACTTAATGGTGAATAATTGAAACCTTTCCTTCTAAGCTCAGAAACAAGTCAAAAGTGTCCACTCTCACCACTTTTATTCAACATATTACTGGAAGTCTTAGCCAGATCAGTTGATTAAGAAAAAATAATAAAGGCATACAAATTGTAAAGGAAAAAGTAAAACTATCGCTGTTCACAGATAACATGATCTTATAAATAGAAACCCTAAAGATTCTATAAAATAACTGTTAAAAGTAATAAACGAGGTCGGGCATGGTGGCTCACGCTTGTAATTCCAGCACTTTGAGAGGCCAAGGTGGGCGGATCATGAGGTCAGGAGATCGAGACCATTCTGGCTAACATGGTGAAACTCCGTCTCTACTAAATGCAAAAAAAATTAGCTGGACTTGGTGGTGGGTGCCTGTAGTCCCAGCTACTCGGGAGGCTGAGGCAGGAGAATGGCATCAACCCAGGAGGAAGAGCTTGCAGTGAGCCCAGATCAGGCCACTGCATTCCAGCTTGGGTGACAGAGCAAGACTTCATCTAACAAAAAAAAAAAAAAAAAAAAAAAAAAAAATCAGCAAAGTAGCAGCATATGAAATCAGCATGCAGATATCAGATGTGTTTTTGTACACTAACAATGAATAATCAGTAAAGGAGTTTAGGAAAACAATCCTATTTACCACAGCATCAAAAATAATAAAATACTTATAACTGAACTTAACCAAAGAAGTGAAAGATGTATACATGGAAATTTCATTTATAACAGCATCAAAAATAATAAAATACTTATAATTGAACTTAACCAAAGAAGTGAAAGATGTATACATGGAAAACTACAAAACATTGCTGAAAGAAATTTGAAAAAACATAAGTAAATGAAAAATATATTTTGTGTTCATTAACTGAAATAATTAATATTGTTAAAATGTTTATACTACCAAAAGTAATCTACAGATTCTGTGTAATTCCTTTCAAAATGCCAGTGAAGTTTTTTTTTTTTTTGCAGAAGTAGAAAAAAATCCTAAAATTTATATGGAATTTTAAAGAATTTTAAGTAGCCAAAACAAGTTTACAAAGAAAAACAAAGCTACAGGTCTCATACTTCCTGATTTCAAAATATATTACAAAGCTACAGTAATAAAAAGTATGGTATTGGCATAAAGACAGATATACAGACCAATGGAACAGAATAGAGAGTTCATAAATAAGCCCTTGGATATATGATCAAATAATCTTCAACAGGGGGATCAAGGTTACACAGTGGGAAGAAGTCTCTTCTACAAATGCTGTTAGGAAAACTGAAAAATCCACATGCAAAGCATAAAGTTGGCTGTTCTCCTTACAACATACAAAAATTAACTCAAAATAGATACATGACCTACATGTAAGACATAAAACTATAAAACTCCTAGAAGAAAACATAGGCGAAAACTTCATGACTTTGGATTTTGCATTGATTTGTTGCATATAAGATCCACAGACAGTGTAAGCAAGAATAGATAAATAAGACTATATCAAACTGAAAAAGTCTGCACAAGAAAGGAAGAAACCAAGAGAGTGAAAAGACAACATATGGAATGGGAAAAATATTTGCAAACCGTATATCTGATAAGGAGTTAATATTCAGAAAATATAAAGAACTCCTACAACTCAACAACAAAAATGAAGCAATACAATTTTAAAATAGGCAAAGGACTTGAATAAAGATTTCTCCAAATCAGCTTATAGCTGATCTTTATAAGATGTCCAAAAACAGATCTTCCAGACAGAAAATCAACAAAGAAAAATTGGACTTAATCTGCACTATGGACCAAATGGACCTAATAGATATTTATAGAACATTTCATCCAAGAGCTGCAGAATACACATTCTTTTCCTCAGCACACGGATTATACTCAAAGATAGACCATATGTTAGGTCGCAAAACAAGTCTTAAAACATTCAAAAATTGAAATAATGTCAAGCATCTTCTCTGACCACAATGGAATAAAATTAGAAATTAGTAACAAGAGAAATTTTAGAAACTATACGAATGCATGGAAATTAAACAATATGCTCCTGGATGACCAGTAGATCAATGAAGGATTTAAGAATAAAATTGAAAAATTTCCTGAAACAAATGATAATGGAAATAAAATATACCAAAACTTATGGGATACAACAAAAGCAGCACTAAAAGGGAAGTTTATAGCTATAAATGCATACATCAAAAAAGAGGAAAAACTTCAAATAAACAATCTTATAATGTATCTTAACTAGAAAAGCAAAAGCAAACAAAACCCAAAATTAGTAGTAAAAAAAAAATAGGAAAGAGCAAGCAAAAATAAGTGAAATTGAAAAAAATATATACAAAAGATCAATGAAACAAAAAGTTGGTTTTTTGGAAATTTAAACAAAATTGACAAGCCTTTAGCTTATGGAAAAAAAAAAAAGAGAGAGAGAGAGAAGACCCAAATAACTAAAATCAGAGGTGTAAAAGGAGGCATTATAACTGACAATGCAGAAATTTGAATGATCATTAGTGGCTATTATGAGAAACTATACACCAATAAACTGGAAAATCTAGAAGAAATAGACAAATGCCTAGACACATACAACCTTCTAAGATTGAACCAGGAAGAAATTCAAAACCTGAATAGACCAATAACAAGTAAGGCGACTGATGCCATAATAAAAAGTCTTCTAGTAAAGAAAAGTCCAGAACCTTATGACTTCACTACTAAATTCTAGCAAACATTTTAAAAAGAATTAATAGTACTCTAAGTATGCCAAAAAGTAGAGCAGAAAAGAAAACTTCTAAACTCATTCTATAAGAACAATATTACCCTGATACCAAAATCAAAGACGCATCAAAAAAAGAAAACTATAGATCAGTGTCTCTGATGAATACTGATGCAAAAATTCTCAACAAAATACTAGCAAACCAGATTTAACAATACATTAGAAAGATCATTCATTATGAAAAAGTGGGATTAATCCCTGGGATGCAAGCATGGTTCAACACATGCAAATCGATCAAATGATAGATTATATCAACAGAATGAAGTATAAAAACTATATGATCATTTCAATTGATAATGACGAAGCATTTGATAAAATCCAACATCCTTCATGATTTAAAAAAAAAAAAAAAACCCACAACAGGTTGGGCACAGTGGTTCATGCCTGTAATCCCAGCACTTTGGGAGGCCAAGGCAGGCGGACCACGAGGTCAGGACATCGAGACCATTCTGGCTAACACAGTGAAACCCCGTCTCTACTAAAAATACAAAAAATTAGCCAGGCATGGTGGTGGGCGCCTGTAGTCCCAGGTACTTGGGAGGCTGAGGCAGGAGAATGGTGTGAACCTGGGGGGTGGAGCTTGCAGTGAGCCGAGATCACGCCACTACACTCCAGCCTGGGCAACAGAGTGAGACTCTGTCAAAAACAAACAAACAAACAAACAAACAAAACTGGTCATAGAGGGAACGTACCTCAGCATAATAAAAGCCATGTATGATAGACCCATAGATAGTATCATACCAAATGGGGAAAAGCTGGAAGCCTTTCCTGTAAGATCTACAACATGACAAGGATGCCCACTGTCACCTCTGTTATTTATCATAGTACTTGAAGTCCTAGGTAGAACAATCAGACAAGAGAAAGACAAAGGGCATCCAAATTGAAAAGAAATAAGTCAAACCATCCTTGCTTGTTGATGATATGAACTTCCACTTGGAAAAGACTAAAGACTCCACAAAAAAACTATCAGAACTGATAAACAAATTCAGTAAAGTTAAAGGATACACAATTAACATACAAAAATCAGTAGCATTTTCATATGCCAAAAGTGAACAATGTGAAAAATAAATAAAAAAGGCACTACCTAGAAATTAACTTAAACAAAGAAGTGAAAGATCTCTGTATTGTAAACTGTAAAACACTGATGAAGGAAATTGAAGAGGACACCACAGAATGGAAAAATATTCCATGTTCATGGATTGGAAAAGTCAACATTGTTAAAATGCCCAAAGTATTAATAATCTACGTATTTAATGCAATCTCTATCAAAATACAAATGACATTCTTCACAGAAATAGAAAAAAATCCTAAAATATATATGGAACCACAAAAGATCCAGAATAGCCAAAGCAAAAAAGAACAAAACTGGAAGCATCACATTACCTGACTTCAAATTATACTATAGGGCTATAATAACCAAAACGGCATGATACTGGCATAAAAACAGACATATAGACAAATAGAACAGAATAGGGAACCCAGAAACAAATCCACATAACTACAGTGAACTCATTTTTGCCAAGGTATGAAGAACATACACTGCGGAAAAGAAAGTCTCTTCAATAAATGGTTTTGGGAAAACTAGATGTCTAGATGCAAAAGAATGAAACTAGACCCCTATCTTTTGCTATGTATAAAAAATCAAATCAAAATGGATTAAAGACTTAAATCTAAGACCTAAAACTGTGAAACTACTACAAGAAAACATTGGAGAAAATCTCCTGGATACTGGTCTGGGCAAAGACTTCTTGAGCAATACCCCATAAGCACAGGCAACTGAAGCAAAAATGAACAAATGGGATCACATCGCGTTAAAAAGTTTCTGTACAGCAAAGTATAGAGTCAACAAAGTGAAGAGGGAACCCACAGAATGGGAGAAGATATTTGCAAACTACCCTACCCACAAGGGATTAATAACCAGAATATATAAGGAGCTCAAACAACTCTACAGGAAAACAAATCTAATTATTCCAATTAAAAATGGGCAAAAGATCTGTATAGACATTGGTCAAAAGAACACATACAAATGGCAAACAGGTACATGAAATGATGCTCAACAACACTGATCATCAGAGAAATGCAAAACAAAACTACAATGAGATATCATCTCACTCCAGTTAAAATGACTTATATTCAAAAACCAGGCAATGACAAATGTTGCAGAGGACATGGAGGAAAAGGGAACACTTCAAAAAAAAAAGAAAAAGAAAAAGAAAAGAAAGAAAGGGAACACTTGTACACTTGTTGGCGGGAATTTAAATTAGCATAATCACTATGGAGAACAGTTTGGAGGTTTCTCAAAAAACTCAAAATTGAGTTACTGTATGATCCAGCAATCCCACTGCTGGGTAAATACCCAAAGGAAGGAAATCAGTATATGGAACAGATATCTGTATTACTATGTTTGTTGCAACAATATTTACAATAACTAAGGTTTGGAAGCAACCTAAGTGTCCATCGACAGATGAATGGATAAAGAAAATGTGGTACATAAGCACAATGGAGTACTAATCAGCCATAAAAAAGAATGAGATCCAGTCATTTGCAACAACATGGTTTGAACTGGAGACCATCATGTTAAGTGAAATAAGCTAGGCAACAGAAAGACAAACATCACATGTTCCTACTTATTTGTGGGTCTAAAAATAAAATCAAGTGGACTCATGGACATAAAGCGTAGAAGGATAGTTACCAGAGGTTGGGAAGGACAGTGGAGATCTGGGGAGAGGTGAAGATAGTTAATGGGTACAAAAAATATAGAAAGAATGAATAAGACCTACTATTTAATAGCACAATAGGGTGACTCTAGTCAATAATAACTCAATTGTATACTTAAAAATAAAGAATGTAATTGGATTGTTTGTAACTCAAAAGATAAATGCCTAAAGGAATGGATATCCCATTCTCCATGATGTACTTATTTCACATTGCATGCCTGTATCAAAACCTCTCATGTATCCCATAGATGTATACACCTACTATGCACCCATAAACACTTAAAAACAATAATTTAAAATTTTGAAAAATGTCCAACAAGAAGATGAAAAAATGCTTAACACTATTAATCATCAGAGAAATGCAACTCAAAACCACAGTGAGATATCACTTCACACCTGTTACAAGGTTACTATCAAACAAATGGTTAATGACAAGTGTTACAGAGGATATGAAGAAATTGGAATCCTTGTGCATTGTTAGTGAAAATGTGAAATAGTAGAGCTGCAATGGGAAACAATATGGAGGTTTCTCGAAAAATTAAAAATCATCGTATCATATGATCAAACAATCCCACTTCTAAATCTATAGCCAAAAGAATTGAAAACAGGATCTTGAAGTGATATTTGCACACCCGTGTACATTGCACCTTTATTCTCAATATCCAAGAGGCGAAAGCAAACTAATGACATCAATGACAGATGAATGTATAAAGTGAATGTATTATATACATGCAATGGGATATTATTCAGCTTTTAAAAAGTTCTGTCATATGCTACAACATGAATGAACCTTTAGAACATTATAAGTGATATACACTAGTCATAAAAAGATAAATAGTGCATAATTCCACTTAAATGAGGTATCTAAAATATTCAAACTGTTAGAAGCAGAAAGTAAAATGGTAGTTGCCAGGGGCTGTTGGTAGGGAGAAAGGGGAAACTGTTTAACTGATAAAGAATTTTACTTTTGCAAGATGAAAAAGTTCTAGAGATCTGTTGTATGACAATGTACATACAGTTCTCACAGTGATGATCCAAGAAAGATCCCTTTATGGCACTAGCAGAAAGAGGGAAAGAGTGTCTATTCTAAAACATACCCACAGCATTCTTCATACCAAAGACTTGCTCTCCAGGTGAGAGGAATTTTCTAGAGCACAATTTTGAAATCTTATCCCAAATAAGGAAGTTTTCCTCACACCTATCCCTGCTTGTCCAACTTGTGACCTGTGGGCCACATGCGGCACAGGACGGCTTTGAATGCAGCCCAACACCAATTTACAAAAATATGAGATATTTTTGCTATCTTTTTCAGCTCATCAGTTGTCGTTAGTGTTAGTATATTTTATGTGGGGCTCAAAACAATTCTTCTTCCAATGTGGCCCAGGGAAGCCAAAATATTGGACATCCCTCATCTAAGATAAAAAACAAATCTTAACAACAACAAAATATGATGTGGTCAACAAGGGGCATTGCTTCAAGGACATGGATTGGGAACATTGCATCCAGAGAAGAAAGAGGTTGATGTGAGGGAAGCTATAGCACTGGAGGAGGGACAGAAATACTTGCGAAGGCCACAGCACTGGGTCACAAGCCCACTAAAAGATTGAGTCTTTATGAGAAACTTACAGAACTTTCCTCTTCCCCCACACCCTGCAATAACAGATAGATGACATAAGCAGACAGATGGAAATTATAAGAAAGAATCAAAGGGAAATGCAACATATGACCAAGGAGCAAATACATAAGCTTGAAGATAGGTTAACAGAAACTTCTCAGACTGAAATGCAAGGAGAAGAAATAAGGGAAAAACAAAACAAAACAGAAAAAATAGAACCTTCAAGAACTGTCGGACACTATCAAAAGGTGCAGCATAAGTACAATTGTAATATATGAAAGAGAACAAAGTGAGAATGAAACAGAAGAAATATCTGAAGTAAAAATGGCAGAGAACTTTCAGAAATTAATGACAGACACCAAACCACAGCTCACTGAAAGAACTCCCAGTGGTCAAATATACAATAATTTGAGCAAAATGAAGAAATAGTTGACCCAAAATATAAAATAAAAATGTCCATGAATCCGTGCTGATATAAATAAATATTGAATAAATACATCAATGGGAGAGGATAGTGTCCTCTTCCATGCAGGAGAATTTTAAATAATTTATGTAGCCACTTCTCTATCAAGGAGGTGGAGCATAATTTCCACCATTTAAGTGTGGGCTGCATATGGTGACTTTCTTCCAATGAGTACAGTATGGAAAGAAGAAAAAGAGTAACTTCATAGTGGAGAAAACTGACAAGCACTTCCTCAGCCAGGTGATCAAAATTATCAACAGTGGTAAGTCATATTGATAGGATGTACTCATAGTATGATGTAATGAGAATGGCACTTTACCTCTGTGGCTTCCTTTTCCAAACCCCACAACTTTGGACTAATCGGAACTAAAACATTATACCAATTCAAATCAAGGGATATTCTACAAAATATCTTACCATCACCCCTAAAACGGTCAAGATAATCAATAGCAAGGAAAGTCTGAAAACCTGTTAGAATCTAGAGAAGCCTAAGGAAACATGAGGCTAAATGTAATGTGCCATCCTGTATGTAATTGTGAAACAGAAAAAGGATATTAGATAAAAACTAAATAAATCTGAACCATATGTTGACTTTAGTTAATAAATACAAATATTGGTTCTTTTATTGTGGCAAAAGTATCATACTAATTGAAGATTTTAAAAATAGAGGAACCACGTACGGGATATATGAGAACTCTCTGTACTATCTTTGTTGCCTCCCTATAAATTTAAAACTATTCTAAAATAAAAGTTTATTTTTAAAAAACCCTGTGAAGTCTCTTTAATACAATATATAAAAATCAATTGTAGATGGGCCAGTGTCTTAAATGTAAAAGGCAAAACTCTAAAATATTTAGAAGAAAAAAATTATCTAATGGCTTAAGTAAGCAATGTTTTCTGTCTTTTTTTTCTTTTCTTTCTTTCTTTCTTTTTTTTTTTTTTTTTTTTTTTTTTTGAGACAATCTTGCTCTGTCGCCCAGGCTGGAGTGCAGTGGTGCGATCTCGGCTCACTGCAACCTCTGCCTCCTGGGTTCACGCCATTCTCCTGCCTCAGCCTCCCAAGTAGCTGGGACACCAGGTGCCCGCCACCACTCCCAGCTAATTTTTTGTACTTTTAGTGGAGACGGGATTTCACCGTGTTAGCCAGGATGGTCTCGATCTCCTGACCTCGTGATCCGCCTGCCTCGGCCTCCCAAAGTGATGGGATTACAGGCATGAGCCATCGCGCCCAGCCTTAAGTAAGTAATGATTTCTTAAACAGGACACAAAAGTTGTATACCATGAAGGTATGCATATGATAAATTGTATTTTAGAAAAACTAAAACCTCCTGTTTAGAAATGTTATCATAGAATGTGAAAAGAAAGGGCACAGTTTAGAAAAACAATATTAATCACCAAGGATTAATATGCAATAAAGACCTCCTATATATCAATAAAAGTGGGCTTAACTACTTAATATAAAAGTACTCAACATACATCAAGAGGCCTGTCACAAAGAGAAAAGAAAGTGGCTAATATGTATACAAAGAGATGTCCAATCTCACTAACAACCTGGAAAATTAAAAAAACCACAACGAGATGCTATGCCATACCCACAAAATGGATAAAATTAAAAATTGGATAATTAAAAAAATTTGACAAGAATGTGGAATTATCTGAACTCTACTACTAGTATGAGTGTAAAAAGTTGTACAACCATTTAGAGAATTAACCTGGTAATACCTAGTAAAGCTGAAGATGTGCACTTTCTATAATCCAGCCATTCCACTTGTGAGTAGAAACCTTAGAGAATCTGTTGCACCATATATAGGTACATTCATATACAGGTGTATCCATATATAGTGCTTGTACCACATACATGCAGCATGTATATTTAGGAATGTTCATTGAAACATTGGTTGAAATAGCAAATATTTGGAAATAATCTAAATGTGTATCAGTATTTGAATGGATAAATGATGGTCTATAAGTAGAAAAAAAGAACAAAGTAGACACATCAAAACAGACTGATCTCAAAGATAATTTTGAATAATAAAAACCAGTCTCAGAAGACTTTGTACAATATGATTCCATTTATAGAACATTGAGAAGCATGTCAAAAGTAAACAGAAGTTTTGTTTGGAAATATACAGACATTATATGTATACTGGAACACTGAGGTAATCAAATGTTATATAAACAAACTTTTTTGTGTTTTCTTTGAGGACTTGTAGCTAAATTTTATAGTTTTTCTCTCTTTTCCAGTTTATAGAATGTTAGCTTGCATTTTTCATTATGTTGAGTATGCCTGATTCTAGCAGTACTCCCCCATGTCCCTGTAATTTGCTGCTTTTTATTTTTGGTGGCCTAGGAAACAAGATAACTAAACTTGTTAGAATCTTGCATAAGACAAGCAGTTTCCAGATTTGGGCCTGGGGAACTCTCCTCTGAGCAAATTGCATGACCTTTTGTGCATATGCAATATAACAGTCATTCATTAAACAAATATTTGGCAATTTCCTATCACATACCAGACACTATTCTGGGTTAAAAAAAATACAGCAATGGACAGTAAGGCAAAGTCCCTAAACTTATGTAACTTGCTGTCTAGTGGCATATGTTTGGGCTCTTGACTCTATTTTAAATAGACAAGCCTGTTTCACAAAGACAATTTGGGTGAATGAGGAATTTCTGTACACACAAATACAGGTAATATTCACATTCCAGTGTGTGTATGTAGAAATATAAAGCCCATAGCCCTGTAGGTGCCAGCTCTATGTGTATGACTGTAGACGATGAGGAATTGCTCATAGATCTGATAATGATGCTACATGAAGGTATAATGGTATGGTACTATAGGACACATTCTGTATCCTAGATTATGTTTGCTATAGCCTAACCAAACCATGTTTGAAAGTAAAGCCAAACATTTAAACCCTCTTTTTTTGATAGCATTAAGTTTCCTTGGAAGTATACTAGATTAATATATATGATCAGTACGCAAAATAGGTGACATTTCTAAAGTTGAGTTGCAAAACTTTAAGAGTGACACCAAGCACTTCAAAATACAAACAGATCATCTAGGGGTATATGGCAATGTGTTAATAAGGTACTGGAAGACTTTCTTCTCTAAACATATTAGTCTTTATTTCTGAAAGGCTTGTTTTCACCTACCCCATCAGTCTTAAACTCAGTAGAAAAAAACAAAGAAATAAAATATGTCCATTCATTCAGGATGGTATATTAGAATCTATACTTGTGGTGTTTAACTGTCTAATAGCATTTTCAAGCTATCTGGCACTTAAATTTAAAATGCACCTTCACGGATTGTTGTTCTAACTCTGTTATCTGGTTCAGAGACATGAGCCAATTTGAAATGTCCATTTCAGTTGTCATTTGAAAACATCTCTTTTTCACAATGCTCTGATGCTAATAGTAGTCTGGGAAGCATTTGAGAATAAGAGGACACTTGACTTTTTCTCAGGGTATGAAAGTGCATGGCCTCTGGACCCATATTCTCATTTCACTGGGTAAAAATAATGACTAATCAATATGAGGGGCTAGGTGACATCGCAGGTTAATTCACTAGGAGTTAGCATCTTGACCTGGGGGTTTACATAAACATCTTCTCTCAAAATGAGTCTAGTGCAGTGGATTGTTTGTGGTGAGTTGGTTTCCTGCTCTCTCCCTGGTTTAAAACAACACATATTTTAAATAGTTTGATTCAAATCACATGATGATTGTTTCTACTGAGGAAAATCCCAGTACTGGGTCAGCAGGTGGGTTACAGATTAGTGACGGCTGGGACGTGCTGACAGCTGTGTGCAAGGGTTGCCTAGCATCTCCTCCACCTCCCTCCGCATGGCCACTCAGGGCTTGTCGGTTACTCCCGGCCATTGCTGCTGTAATTTAGCTAATTCACTCAAACCGTAGTTTTGAAAGACAGTAAAACAGAGTCATCATCAACATGGAAGGTACATATAATGCATAAGACCAGACACATCTTTTTTTAAAAAAGGTCTTACATTTTATAGTCCTAAGTGATTAGTTTTATACTGCTTTACAAAGTAAACTCAGTGTGGAGGTCATAAAGAATGAATCCCTAGATGTTTACCAAACCCCAAATTAAATTGTGTTCTTAATTGTTTGGCAAATACATTGGCTTACCTAATTAAATAGGAATGACTCTATGTTGCTACAGAGGATAGAATATTGAAGCCTTTAGGACTCATTTCAAATGAGCTATTCTGCTTGATCAACAAATTTGGCCCGTTCAGGTTTTTTGGTACTGTGAAATAATGTCATGCTATAAGAAACCACTGAAACAAAGGTTTTTAAAATATGCAAAATATTATTATTTTGGAGATTTATAAATAAAATGTATTTACTTAATTTACTTGGAATAAAGAAATAAGATATGTTTACTTAATTTATTTGGAATTTCAAATTTTTCAATGTTTAAAATCACACTTTTTAATCTTATACATTTTTAAGAAATAAGTAAACAGAAGTTTAAAAAATCATAGTTACGGGGCCTTGCTATGTGGCCCAGGTTGGTCTCAAAATAAAATTTTAAAATTACTTTTCTACATAGAAAAAGAAGAAAACTTGATTCATTTATATGTAAGTACCATAATACAAGTAATATCAACAGAAGCAAACAAAATTTTTTAATTTAAAATCTGGATAATCTTCAAGTTTTCTAAAATATTTGGACACACATGTAAATATTCCAATATCAAATTCTAAACTACAAGGAGGTAAAGTATAAACAGGTCTTTTTTTTTTTTTTTTTTGAGATGGAGTCTCGCTCTGTTGCTCGCTCTGTTGCCCAGGCTGGAGTGCAGTGACAAGATCACCGCAAGCCATTTTCCTACCTCAGCCTCCCGAATAGCGGGGACTACAGGCACCCGCCACCACACCTGGCTAATTTTGTTTTTGTATTTTTGGTAGAGACAGGGTTTCCCCATGTTAGTCAGGATGGTCTCGATCTCCTGATCTTGTGATCTCCCCGCCTTGGCCTCCCAAAGTGCTGGGATTACAGGCGTGAGCCACTGCACCTGGTCAGGTCTTATTTTTATCTTCATAAATTATTAATATTTGTTTATTTTCTTGTCTAATAAAATATTATATTGGAAAACATTTTGAAAAAGAGTGGCACAAAATAGGACTTGTGAATTTTTGTCATCTTATTTTTTTTCCCAGTTTTTAAAGAGACCTACCCTTTGCTTTTGAAAACAGTAATATTGACGGCACTGTTTACATCGCATGAAAGGAGTTCCAGAGGTAACTTTGTTTTTAACAAAAATGTTTACAATTCAAAAATTCTTCAGAAGAAGCATGAAAAACAATTTCTCTTTTTGTAGATATCATCTGTTTTTCTTGTTACTCTTGTCGCATGAACACTTATGAGAGAAGGTTCTTTAACTGCAGTGATTGCCAGCAGACCATTTGCTTGAAAATATTTTTTCCCTCCGAGTTTTATCATGAACTCTCTGGATGGCCTGATATATGGTGTCACCAGGGTTTGGGGATCTGATAGTCATCAAGTTACGGGATGAAGGCGGCTGCTGTCTGTGCCACTTGCAAAGAGGAGTATAAGATAATTGGTTAATCATTTCTCTTTTTTTTGAGACAGAGTCTCGCACTGTTGCCAGGGCTGGAGTGCAATGGCACGATCTCAGCTTACCGCAACCTCTGCCTCTCAGGTTCACCCGATTCCCCTGCCTCAGCCTCCCAAGTAGCTGGGATTACAGATGCACACCACCACACCTGGCTAATTTTTTGTATTTTTAGTAGAGATGGAGTTTCACTATGTTGGCCAGACTGGTCTCGAACTCCTGACCTCAAGTGATCCACTTGCCTCAGTCTCCCAAAGTGCTGGGATCTGAGCCACCGTACCCGGTCTAATCATTTCATTAAAGGAAAAATATCTTAAAGAAATCAGAAATAGGCCAGGCGCAGTGGCTCATGCCTATAATCCCAGCACTTTGGGAGGCTGAGGCGGGCATGAGGTCAGAAGTTCCAAATCCGTCTGGTCAACACAGTAAAACCTCGTCTCTACTAAAAATACAAAAAATTAGCTGGGTGTAGTGGTGTGCACCTGTAATCCCAGCTACTTGGGAGGCCGAAGCCAGAGAATTGCGTGAACCCGGGAGGCGTAGGTGTGGTGAGCTGGGATCGTGCCATTGCACTCCAGTCTGGGTGACAGTGTGAGACTCCTTCTCAAACAAAACAAAACAAAACAAAACAAAACAAAACAAAACAAAACAAGAAATCAGAAACAAATTTGTCTCTGTATTCCAGGCACAAGTATTTCCATTTTGAACTTTTTTTCTTTTTCTCTTTTCTTTCTTTTTTTTTTTTTTTTTTTTTTGAGCGGGAGTCTTGCTTTGTTGTCCAGGCTGAAGTGCAATGGCACAATCTTGGCTCACTGCAACCTCCACCCCCTGGGTTCAAGCAATTCTCCTGCCTAAGCCTCCTGAGTAGCTGGGATTACAGGCATGAGCTACCATCCCTGGCTAATTTTTGTATTTTTAGTAGAGATGGGGTTTCATCATGTTGGCCAGACTGGTCTCAAACTCTTGACCTAGGTGATCCGCCCACCTCGGCCTCCCAAAGTGCTAGGATTACAGGCATGAGCCACCTTGCCTGGCCTCCACTTTGAACTTTTATGATCATTTTCTAAGAATGAGGTTTCTGAAGGAAAAGCCATCGCTTTTTTCATATTTCAATTATGAGGCTCACTGAATTTTTTCCCCCAGTGGGCACCAATTCCTAGGAATTCAAAGGACTGGAAAAAATTGGAGATATTTTGTTATGCTTTATTCTGCCTCTAAAGAATTTTTAAAATTTTTACAACATTCATTAAAAACAAAAATACCTTAGGAAACCTCCTTACGATAATAACATGCCCTGGGAGGAATGAGCTCAGATCACTATAGGAAAGTTTCTTTTTACTGCTATGGGGAGTATTTCAATTGCCAGTATTCCTCCAGGGGAGAGTTAGGTGTGTGTTTGGCAAAAGAACAACAACAACAACAACAAACAAACAAACATACACTCAAGCAACAAAATATCTAAATGGCTTTTTATGTATTTATTTTATTTATTATTATTATTATTATTATTTTTTTGAGATGGAGTCTTACTCTTGTTGCCCAGGCTGGAGTGCAATGAAGCGATTTCACTGCAACCTCCGCCTCCTGGGTTCAAGCGATTCTCCCGAGTAGCTGGAATTACAGGAGCACGGCACCACTCCCGGCTAATTTTTGTATTTTTCGTAGAGATGGGGTTTCACCATGTTGGCCAGGCTGGTCTCCAACCCCTGAGCCAGGTGATCCACCCGCCTTAGCCTCCCAAAGTGCTGGGATTACGGATGTGAGCCACCACGCCCAGCCCTAAATGGCTTTTTAAAAAGTGGTTACCTTTAACCAGAAGTCCCTTTGTTTTGTAAAATTCTTTGATGAGTTGGATATGAAAGTTTAAAGATAGTAGTTAAGATAGAGATGCATTGCTCTGAAAAAAATACAGAATAAGTCGGAAAGGAATAGGTCTCTCTCTCTCTGTTTCTTTTTTTTCTTTTTTTGAGACGGAGTCTCGCTCTGCTGCCCAGGCTGGAGTGCAGTGCCACCACCTCTGCTCATTGCAAGCTCGGCCTCCCGGGTTCAGGCCATTCTCCTGCCTCAGCCTCCCATGTAGCTGGGACTACAGGCGCCCGCCACCACGCCTGGCTAATTTTTTGTATTTTTAGTAGAGATGGGGTTTCACCGTATTAGACAGGATGGTCTCGATCTCCTGACCTTGTGATCCGCCCGCCTTGGCCTCCCAAAGTGTTGGGATTACATGCGTGAGCTACCGCGCCCGGCCACTTTGTTTTTTTTTGTTTTTTTGTTTTCTGTGTTTGTTTGTTTGTTTGTTTTTTGCTGAGTCTCACTCTGTTGCCCAGGCTGGGGTGCAGTGGCACAATTTCACTGCAACCTCCGCCTCCTGGGTTCAAGTGATTCTCTCACCTCAGCCTCCCTAGTAGCTGGGATCACAGGCGCGTGCCACCACGTCCGGCTAATTTTTGTATTTTTTAGTGGAGATGGGGTTTCTCCAGTTTGGCCAGGCTGGTCTCCAACTCCTGACCTCAAGTGATCTGCCTGCCTTGGCCTCCCAAAGTGTTGGGATTACAGGCATGAGCCACCGCGCCTGGCAAGATGTTCTTGAGGAAAGGGAAAATGTGGAAAGGGGCAGGGGAGAAATTAGGTTGTATTCTTTACAAAGGAAAAGAGAGAGAAAAAAAAAAAATCAAAACCTCTGGAGCAGCTTGCCTGAGCAGGGACTTAAAAGAATAGAAATTTCTGATAAGGTTTTCGAGTTGTTTGCAGAGATAACTGAGAATTAATGCCCTTTGTTCCTCCCCTACGTATTTTCAATAAAGGCTGCGTTGCTTATTAACATTAGAGTGAATACCTTCTTTTGGGTGAGATCAAATAGGTATTGAGTTCTGCATCTGGATGTGGATGAAAACAGCAGATACAGAAACTGACCTTGGGGTGACAGTGGAATTCACCCTTTTCATAGTGGCAGAACATTTCTAATTTAAGGTGGAAGCCTTCTTTGAGAAAGTGACTTATATAAATGACCTTGAAGTATCTTTATCTTCACGTATGGAATTACATAACAAAGCCAGTTTCTAAATATAGACAGGCATTAAATGGCAAAGATGAGTGTCCATCTATATGGAATTCAAGTCCTAAAACCTGGAAGGTTATTTACATCCCAACTGGCTCCATGACAGTGGGCTATGAATAGCTAGGACCCTCAATTTTGATAGGTTTGCAGTTAATTTGAAATATGATAGTCTTAGAGGAGCTGCATAAAAATAGATCCAGGGCTTGCCTTGGCTCTAAGACCTCATGGAAGTCCAATCTTAGCTTTATTATGTGCAAAATAAGAAATGTGGGTAAATGACCTCTAGGGTCCCATTCAAGTCTGATATGATGAGTTTATCATTAGAAAATGTTACTCCTTAAGTGGCTATAAATGTTGCTTTGATCTTTCTCAAGGCCTTAGTTTTTCAAATGGCCTGTACCTTCTGGAAATACTACCATAAATCGACAGGTAACCTTTAGTTTTAAAATTATCCTCCAGCCACAGTATGGTACTTCTGGAGTCTTTGTATGCTCTCTTTTCAATGGGATTTGGTTTTCATGAAAACATTTTATAAATAATGGAAATATAAAATCTAAATAATTAAAGAATGTCATAATAGTTACAAAGTGCTGAGCTACAAAGGCAATTATACTGACAATAAACCAGTTATGATAATGATGATAATAGTAAAAAACCAAATCATAACTAATCTTTATACTCAAAGCACTCCTCTATTCATGATAAAGAGCTTCATAAATTATGGGTATTTGAAAAGTGATTAAACAATTAGGATATTTCTTAATTTTTCAGGTACATAAAACATGTCTGTTGATTAATAAGTGGATTCACTCAATCACTTCTTCATTTGATATGGGAATATAATGGTAAAAAAAAAGTCAGACATTGTCTTCATCTACATAAGGTTTACAGTCTAATAGAAGGTCAGAAATTTATGAAATAAATACCTATATGAAAGTGAAATTGCCACTGTGATGCTAGAAGCATCTGATCCTTCAAGGAGGATAGAGAGAAGGTTTCCCTGAGAAAGTGATATCTCTATTATCATCTTTAGAAAGAGTAAGAGTCAATAAGTGACCTTGGCTCACTGCAACCTCTGCCTCCGGGGTTCAAGTGATTCTTCCGCCTCAGCCACCAGAGTAGCTGAGTAGTACGTAGGTGCGCACCACCACACTTGGCTAATTTTTGTATTTTTAGTAGAGACGGGGTTTCACCATGTTGGCCAGGATGGTCACGATCTCCTGACCTCGTGATCCACCCGCCTCGGCCTCCCAAAGTGCTGGGATTAAAGGCCTGAGCCACTGCACCCGGCTGTCACTGAAGTTTTTAAGCAAGCTGTTTTAGTTGTTAGCAGGGAGGTGGCGGTGGGGCTGACATTATATTATCATAGTTAAAATTTAGAAAGATGACACAGGCTACAGTTTGGAAAACAAATGGGAGGGGCGCCAGTTTGAATGTGGTTAGATTAGATAAAAGATGATTGCAGAACTCTGGGAGAAAGTTCGTAGCAACTGACTAGAAAGGTAACGGTGGAAGTGAAAAGAAGTGGCCGGGCTTCCAGAGCTGAGAGAGTGATCAGATTTTTTCAGCGAATACCTGGTCAGGTTTAGGGATATTTCATGAAGGCCACTATAGCAACTCCCATACTTAAGTAGAATATTACCTTTTTCCCATATTGGAACTCCAGATGGCATAAGAAATAGCTGAAGTTTTCTATAGCTTTCCTTATTTTTGCCTTCTTCATGTTGGCTTCCGGACATGGGGAGTTTAAAACCAATCGACTTTGGGTCTGCAAAGACTTATCTGGATTATTCAAAAGCTGCCTGGCAAAGCAGGACCTCACTCTTTGGAAGATACTTGTTGACTCCTTCCTTTTTCAGAGATCTCTAGCTCTCCATTTTATCACTACTGCCAAGGTTGGGCTTAGGTTGTGGGCTCTTCATAACGTCAAATGTTAACATGTATTGGAGATAATGGAAAACCTTGAAGACAATTCTCCCTCTGCAAAAAAATGAAAGCTAAAGAAAACATTTGTCTATAATCTTTCTATTCCATCTTCTTTCCAGGGATGTTTTCCCTTGGCAGAGGCTCCTAGTGTAGTGGCTTCTATCTATATATGATAATAGGACAGTATATTACCCAAAATGCTATGAAGTAGGAAGAAGTGTGTGTGTGTGTGTGTGTATGTCTGTGTATGTGTTTCTGTGCGTGTGTGTTCTTTTTTTTCTTTCTTTCTTTCTTTTTTTTTTTCTTTTTGCAAAGCTTTCTTCTGTTTAAACTGTACTCCTTAGGGAGAACAATTTCCTCCGCTGCAAAAAATACCTTAATTGTACTATGAATAGTGGGCTAAAGGTCCTGGTGTCAGTCTAGATGGGGGAGCATGAAAAAGGGACTCAAAGTTCTCTAATACCACAGGAATTTAGAGCTTCTCTGGTGGTAGCTGTGGAAAAGAGAAGAGAAGAAGAAAGTCTAAGGAGAGTTGGAAAGAATGGTTCCCTGCAACCTGGCTGCAGTCTAGAATGTAAATTTATATAGTTGGTGAGAAATTTCTATTCACTGAGGGGAGACAAGTTTCAGGGAAAAGAAACATCTGGATTTAAAGCCATGCAGATGTTTCAGCTCTGTGCTGTAATTATTCCCATTATTCCCCCAACTTTCAGTAAGTGCCCATGCCACGGAGAATCAGACCAGAGAGGAAACAGCAGCTTTGTCAAGAAGAGATGGGAAGCAGTGAACAGGCAATTGAGTTGAGAGCAGAAATTTTAATGGGCAATGGTGGAAAACATGAGTGCAGACCTCATCCCATGCCTTAGAAATCCTGACATGTTAAAGAGGGCACCGGGATTTATGCAGCACCAGGAATGGGGCTTGGGTCACTTTTCTTGGATATTAAAGGGTTACACCAGAAGGCTGGAGAATTGGAGGCTACCTTGGTTGTAATCAGCTTAGGGCTGTTTCTAGGGGTAGAATTAGCAAGCTAATGTGCCCTGGGTCCCAAATTACCTCGGATCAGATGGATGGTCAGTGGTTTATAAGGCACTGGATACAGACATGAAACCTGGGACCCATGCACTTGGTTATATATATATTTGGTCATTAAATTGATTCTTTCCCCAACCCGATTACTATAAACTTCTACAAAGTCCCTGAAGATTGCTTATCACTCTTCTCTGCTTTTGCTATTAGAGGAGGTCGTGATATTTAAGACAAAGTAAAAAAATGAGTTGATGACAACACTCACACAACATTGAGTACCCTGGTCTCTGCTAGGTATGTGCACACATGAATTTAAAGGTTATTGCAGTAACTTTTTTTGAGACGGAGTCTCACTCTGTCGCCCAGGCTGGAGTACATTGGCGTGATCTCAGCTCACTGCAATCTCCACCTCCCGGGTTCAAGCGGTTCTCCTGCCTCAGCCTCCCAAGTAGCTGGGATTGCAGGTGCCCATCATCATGCCCAGCTTATTTTTGTATCTTTGGTAGATACAGGGTTTCACCATGTTGGCTAGGATGGTCTCGATCTCTTGACCTCATGATCTGCCAGCCTCGGCCTCCCAAAGTACTGGTATCACAGGCATGCGCCACCACACCCCGCCTGTAATAACTTTTTTTTTTTTTTGAGATGGAGTCTCGTTCTGTCACCCAGGCTGGAGTGCAGTGGTGCAATCTCGGCTCACTGCAAGCTCTGCCCCCTGGGTTCATGCCATTCTTCTGCCTCAGCCTCTCAAGTAGCTGGGACTACAGGTGCCCACCACCACACCCGGCTATTTTTCTTTTTTTGTATTTTTAGTAGACATGGGGGTTTCACCATGTTAGCCAGGATGGTCTGGATCTCCTGACCTCGTGATCTGCCCACCTCGGCCTCCCAAAGTGCTGGGATTACAGGCGTGAGCCACTGCGCCTGGCCTGCAATAACTTTTTAATAGAGTTAGTATTATATTCATTTTGCATATTTTTAAAAATGAGATGTACACATGTTCTCACTCAAAGGTGGGAATTGAACAATGAGAACACTTGGGCACAGGGTGAGGAACATCACATACTGGGGCCTGTCGTGGGATGGGGGGAGGGGGAGGGATAGCATTAGGAGGTATACCTAATGTAAATGTAACGTAACGTAATATATAACCTAACGTAAATGATGAGTTAATGTGTGCAGCACACCAACATGGCACATGTGTACTTATGTAACAAACCTGCACCTTGTGCACATGTACCCTAGAACTTAAAGTATAATTTAAAAAAAAAATGAGGTGTAGGGAAGCTGTGATTTCCTCAAGGTGACACTGCTTGTGTGTTCTTGAACCCAAGACCTTTGATTCCAATCCAGTGTTCTTTTTATTATGCTAATTTCCCTAAATTTACTGTAATTCAAAAGCACTGGAGAGAACAGTTTTGTTCACTGTGATTTTCCACAACTGCCAAACCCCATTGCATAACCCCTGCGTAGAAAAGTGTGTTAGGGGTCTGTCTTGATTACATTGCTGTATTTTATACTAATTTTTTTTACAGCCGTAGAGTAACAAACAATGAGATACAAAACCATGAGTAAGTTGGAGTTCTTTAATTGGAAATCTATTTTCATGTTCAGTTAATTTTTCTTTAGTAGGTAAATAATACACCATTTTGCAGAACTGCAAGAACATTCTCATCATAAGTAGTACTTAGGATTTACTAGAGTTTAGGGGAATGGCTTTTCAATCTGGCAATTGGTTTTTATGTATTTTCACTTCCTGTTACTCCAGGAACTCAAGTGAAATACTGTTTTTTCCTTTGATAAATTATTTCAGATCTTTACATTGATAAGACACCACATACATGCAAGTTTTCACTTATTTAACATATTAATTCCAGAGAAACAAGAACAAAACTGCTTGAGATTGCATTGCAACTTGGCCTTATTCCTAGCTTTACGGGCTAGTGAATGACCTGAAAAATCACTGCCTCCAGCCACTGCTTCTAGTTGTGTGATGTTTAAGCAATTCAAAAAGAGCATTTCTGCTATTCTTCAAATTCCACAATTTAGCTTGGTAACCTAAATCTCTGGAAGGCTATACACTCTACCTCAAAATATATCCTTCTATTTAACTTAAATCCATCTTTTCCATTTCCATCTGGTAACTTCAGTTTAGAGCTCTGTGTTCTGTTCCCAGTGGAGACAAGGCTCACATGGTCAGCCACCTCTGTGTCAAAATGACTCACAGATTCAATACACGTTCTAGGTCAGCTCTCAACTAGACCAAATCATGTCATTTTAAAAGCCTTTTGTTATCTGGGTCCAATGTTCCATTCTTGAAGCCACTTTAATAGATCTCTTTTATAATTTTGTCATTTATTCATTTTTCCTTAAACAGTTGAGTCAAGATTATGCCTGCCTGTGAATGGGTCTGAATACTCTTAGGTCTCGCTTTGTTGCCTAGGCTGGCTTTGAACTCCTAGGCTCAAGTGATCCTCCTGTCTCAGCCTCTCAAGTAGCTGGGACTACAGGTACATGTCACTGCACTCAGATTTTTAAGACTTCATTTGGAAATTACCACATCTAGTGTTTTAGGTACTGCCTTTTTTTTCTGGTAATGTAAAAGGGGAGAAGCTGCTAACAAGGTCCATAAAGTTTTCATTTTTATTATTTAAAAATATTTATTATTAAGTGCCTACTAAGTGACACTTATTAAGTCTCAGGCCCTGTTCTAGAGATTTGGGATACATAAATGAACAAAAGAAGAATCTCTGCTCTCTTTGAGCTTACATGACAGGTGTCATTCGTCGTACTCATCATGTCACATGTATTTATGGTCCCTGTCAACATGCAGTCATGGTCTGTAATATATCTGGAGCATTTACACACCTGGGAAGGTTCTTATCCTCACATTCTCATAGGCTGGGGTAGTTAGACAATGGAAGGTATGGGCTCCTGGCTCAGCAGAAAACCATACTAGGAATATATGCTCAAATAAAACATTGCATATTTGGTGGCTACTTGTTTTGTGACACTTTTTGTATTTAGCAGGACTTCAGTGGTATATGTAATATCATTCCCTCTCTTTGTGACATTGTAGAAAATGTGTTTTGCATCTCAAACAATTGACTTACAATTGAACATTTGGAACACATACATTGAAAATTGTGCAGTGTATATATACATCTACACAGTGTATGAGTGTGTTTACTCAAATGTAAACCTGTAGCCACAGAAATATAGCAAAAGCAAGATAGAAGCTATTTATTAAACACATACTTATTGTGTACCTATTCGTTATAAACTTGGTGGTGGAGTCTTTCTCTTAGTGATAGAAATGAGAAATGCATGGTAGTTGGGTTGAGAGTTTGTTTCAAAATCGGACTTTGATGTTTAGGATACAACTTGCTAGTTGTATAATCTTGAGGAAGTCATTTAACCTTTTGAACTAATTTCCTTATGTGGAAATTTGGATAATAGCCTCTAAGTTATAGTAGCTACCATTGTTAGGATTAAATAAGATGATATTTATGAACGGCACTGAGCTCTTAATAAAGAGTGTTTTTAAAAAGTAGAAACAGATCCTTCCTTAAATGAAGAATAAAACACATGCATCTATTACTCCTATAAGAGACAGAAAGAGACACAGATAAATGGATGCTGGCTGATTATCAGGATGTGTGATAGACCAGGAATGAGGACATTTGCTGGAGGAACAGACATTTGAGCAGAATGGCATTTTTACATGAGAAGATGGATAAGGTTAGTCTAGACTGAAATAAGATCATGAGTGGCTGTGCGCGGTGGCTCACGCCTATAATCCCAGCACTTTCGGAGGCTGAGGCAGGCGGATCGCGAGGTCAGAAGTTCGAGACAAGCCTGGCCAACATGGTGAAACCCCGTGCCTATGAAAAATACAAAAATTAGCCGGGCATGATGGCACATGCCTGTAATCCCAGCTACTCGGGAGGCTGAGGTAGGGGAATCGCTTGAACCTGGGAGGCAGAGGTTGCAGTGAGCTGAGACCGCACCGTTGCACTCCAGCCTGGGTGACAGAGCGAGACTCCATCTCAAAAAAAAAAAAAAAAAAAAGAAAATCAGTAAGCTGAGCTCTCATGTATCCCATACAGGGAACTTTAAATAACCACCGATGCGTACCCATCCTTTATGTTGAGAATATTATCTATGTCTTCTCAGTGTGTGCTATGTGATTTAAGAGACTAACTTTTGATTGGAGACTACAGTCAGTTCACCCAATGACCAGACTCCAAAAGGAGGTGATTTTTGAACATTTAAATTCAGAAGAATTACCTGATTTCTAACTGTCAGGTATCACATCTTTGCTCTTCACGCTAATGGCATAATTTAACATACACATAACAATTAGTTTAAAAATGAAAAGTATTCCAAAATACTCATCAGAATGATAGACAGTCAACAATAATCCAACTTCTTAATGGTCTCAAGGGTCTGTAAAACATGCAATAAATTTACATGGTAACCTTATGGGCTAATTCCAGGCCCAATTCATCTTAGATATATGGAGTCCTCTTCTGCTTTCTTCTCCAGCCTCCTATGTCACGGTCCCCACCTTCCCCCTCAACACACATACACAGACACAGAGACACACACACCTCACTGGCCTCCAGCCACACAAAGCTAGTCAGGGTTCCTGGGATGCATCTGATTTGTTCATGCTTCCATGGCTTTGCAAAGATTTCCTCTCTGCCTGGAATACCACTCCACTCTCCCCTCTGCTAGCTTAAGGCACTGGCTGCTCTTTCCTGATCAACTCAAATGCAATTTTTCTGTAAAGATGCCCTGATGCTTACAATGAAAATAGTTCTTTATGCTACCTCTGTACCCCAATTTCAGCACTTATCACCCAATACTGTCATTAAATTTGTTTCTGACCATCTTCCCTATTATGGTATGAGATCCCTCAGGGAAGGGCTTATGTTTTAGAAAATTCTTATATAGCCTAGACTTATATAGTAGACATTTAGAAAATATTTATTAATTGAATAAATAAATGAAAAAGATTGAAATGATATGGGACCTGATATTTCTACACCCAGAGTAACTGAATTCAGTTAAGCACACACTATGGGATAAACCGACCAATGGGGAAAAACTAAGAGTGAGGATGAGGAGAAAAATGGGACAGTTCTGATCTGTCTTTTCCAGGCTATTTTGGAGAAAAATTATCCAACTCCTAAAAGAGTGGGTCTCAGACTGTGGCTGTATATTAGATTCACTTGGGGAGTTTTATAAACATCCTTTATAAACAGAATGCCTTGGTCTCAGTTGTAGAGACTTTGATTTAATTGGTATTCACTGTGGGCTGAGTCTTAGCTTCCCAGGTGATTCTAATATACAGACAAAATAGTCTCCCAGTCCTCATCACAGACTTTTCTTAGCACTTCTCTGAGAATGAAAGTAATGTGGATAGCAACACTGTGGAGAGAGAGTAAAAAATTATACAATTCCTAATCCTAGGTCAAGGAAGCGGATTAGTGGTATACAGGTCATAAAGGTGCTTTTGAATTTATTAATATTTAAAAGTTTCGAAGTGCAAATCTAAAATAAATAAGAACGATGTTTATTAAGTACATTTTTAAGTAGTCTACCCAAAGAAGTCATTTTAAAGTCAAAGTCTCCTGTGAGTTTTCAAAGTCATTTAGCTTTTGCTTGAAAGTTGATTCATTTTTAAGCTTCTAATTTTGGGCTAAATAAACACACAAGTAGATTATCTAGATAATTGAAGCCAAACCTATTTTAGGCTCTAATTATCCCCACTACTTCAGGTGAAAGTGAGCCTTTACTTTGAATTATTTAGCTAATTGAGGACAAAGCACAGTTTTGGTCTGCTTTCTCTGGATAATTGACAAGTATCATTGCAGCTTTAATGTCTTCATTTTCTGGAAGAAACTGTAGGTGACACATTGTTGTGATGGGAATGTCAGCTTATAGCTAGCTAGTACTAATGCCTCATGATCTGGAGTTTTTCTGAAATATAAGAAGGGAGTTTATAGAATTAAATCGTGAAAAGTTGCTTTTAAACAAGAACATTGGCTGCATGATCCTATATTCCAATCCTAGATCCAGTTGAATATTTTGGGCCTCTTCCAAGATTGCCCAGAGCCAATGATGGGCTCTGATTCTCTTCCCTTCCACCAAAGCCTGAAATCTCTTGGCATCAAGACTAGGTTTAAACTGAATCAAAGGCTGGGGACCGAGATGCCCTGACAGGATAGAATTATTTTTATTTCTATTGTTGTGTCAATGTGGAATGTATCAGAACATTTTTTTTCTCTATTTAAACTTTTCACATGGTAGGAAGTCTGTTGGAGCAACAGTCCTCATTTCAAAGGTCATTAGTGTGCAAAGAGTATTTTCTTTCTTTACTGTACTCTCCACAAAAGGGGCAAAAAGCCATGATAACTTGTTATAATATACGTTCTGCTATCCTTAGAATGCAGTATAGTATAGACCCATCTTGGACCCTGTCTATCGTAAAACCATTTGGAGATCCTTATTATTGTAATTGTAAGGTTCTGAGGAGTATGGCAATCTTTGAGTGGAAATAAATACAAAATAGAGAAGTAGATATTTGTGGGAACAATTCACATCATAGCACAAACTGCTAAATATATTCTTAGAACTGATGAGACTTTAGTAAAAGTCTAGTAATACCATCTGAAATTGTATTTTTAAATATTATTTTATTTAAATACACTTCCATATGTCTTCTCTAAATTCAGTATAAAAATAGGAACTGATGTAGGTTGTTTGCTCTTGCATAGTTATCTTCAAAATTAGCTATTTTTATCTCCATTTACTAAAAAATAATGACTCACCAAGAAGTGTGCAATCCATAGCTACATACATTGAAATGAGGTCTTTTAAGACATCATCCTCAGCTTATTGATGTTGTGGGTTATATAAATAAGTTTTCTAATATTTCAAGGCTTTCAGTCCCTTTGGGTTTTCATGTACATGTCTCCAAGAGCTTGGCTAATGTGGCTTGTTCCTGAGTAATGAAGGCAGTCTTGGTTTTTGTAATCTTCCTTCTGGTTTCCGAGACCTTCTGAGTATCTCTCCCTCTTCCCCTTAAAGATAACTAATCCCATTTAATAAATCAATATGGGCGATGTGAGTCTAAGAGTGGTTAGGTTTAGGACGTTAAAACCAGAGAAAACCTTTTCACTCTCCTATAACATCCCCTATGTTAATTTAAAGTCAAAGTTAGGAAAGAGTCCAGAGTCATCTAGGCCAGTCATCATACTATTGGTGCCCATGGGTTGCCAATGAAAACCGCCTGGTAGCATTTTCCGGTTTGTTTTTAAGGAAATGGGGCTTTGAAAATTGTGATTCCAGATATGTCTGTGGGAGCTGGTACACGGTTGGTGAGTGATGGGCTAGTGATTATGATAAAAGCTAATTTACTGAGTAAACTGTGATAGATACTTTTCAAAGCACTTTATATGCATTGACTCTTTAATCCTCATAACAACCTTATGAGGCAGGTACTATTATAATCCTTATTTTATAGATGAGGAAAATGAGAGGTTAAGTAAATAGCCCAAGGTCAACGGTGAGTAAATGGAAGAGATGGAATTCAAACCACAGTATCTGCTTTTCTACAACGCTATTACTGTGCCATGCTATGCTCTTCCAGAAGAAGACAATTTTAGTTACTGGAAATAAGAATATTTTTCAGAGGTCTTATTTATGGTACAGATGTCTGTGTAAAACCTGACACCCAAGGACACTTTTAGAGCTTTCTCTGTGATTATCTGACAGCAAAGCATTGTAACCCCGTAAGAACTCTGAAATTTGAGAAATTACTTTGAAAAATTAGAATCCGTATGCAACAATAAGAAGGTTTTTACTTTATTAGAAGTAAATTGACTAGTAAGGATTTCAGAATCGTCGTTCAACTGCTGACTTTCTATAAACCAAGAAAACGTGATTTCTGAAACTGATAATAGCATGCAGAAGCAGTTAGAGAACAAACTGAGGGCTAAATTGTAATGCCTTATGTTTTATTTTATTTGTTTTAAGATATGGTACCTTCTCCAGGAGAAAAAAATTCTGTTAACTTAAGAAAATATGTTTTTGAGCATAGAAGTCCAGTTGGCATATTTTGCTAAAATCCAAGAGAATTATACTTATTCAACCATAAAATCGTAAAGCAGAGAGTTCAACTGAAAATGTACTCTCATGATAAATAATTAGATTGTAAAGGAGAGAAAATGTAACCTGACAGCTGAAATTTTAAAGCTTATTTTTTCCATTATGGAGTTTTGCAATAGAGTTTTGGAAAAACTTGCAAGATAGTTGGAGAAACATCAGGAATGATTTTAAATCATGGTTGTTAACAAATCCACACATCTTATTACCCAAACACATTCTGTGTTTTAATACTCATAAAAGAGATAAGCTGTATATATAATAGTTAAAGCACTTTAACTGCTTCATGATTTTCTATCTTGACATTTTTTTTTGTCTTGACTTAAAGTTTCTTGTCCTACCTAGATGTGTGATATCCACTGATGTAACCAAGTTGAAAATTTGAGCTGCTATTATGTTATGATCGTGACACACAGTTGCTGAAAAATCAGATTTCTTGTGATTTGATTGATGCTAAAATCACAATGAAAATTTTCTGTTGTTTAATTATCTTGCTTTCTTGTGTTTTGCCCTTTTCTTTTTATAATTGAACAGTTGCTTTGAAAATATCCAACTCAGATAAAAACTTAAAGTGGTAGAAATATATGAGGTGTGAAATAGAGCTGAACATTCTATGTGTCCAACACATCGAGGGACTCAACTTTGAAATGTGAAAGTTTTGTTGCTCTTCACCTTGAAAAGTTAAAGACATAGGATTTCGGTCTGCTTCCAAGACACTTATTTCTCGTTTTTGAGTCATTCCCATACCACTTTCACACATTTTTGCTGTCTACCACCTACACTATTACTTACTAGATATTTTAAAAATTGACTTATTTTTATACTTAACCTTATCTTAAGCAACAGTATTCATGAAATCATAGGTTTGATGTACTAGCTTTATATATTGCTTTATATATTTGCATTACTTAGTAAGATAAGTACCAAAGTATTGAAATTTAAATTGCTGTATCCTGGTACCACCCAATATCTGTAGTGCTAACATGGACAAAAAACTGTCCTGGTATAACAACGGGGCATTTAAAGTATTTCAAACTTTTCTCTCTCTCCTCTTCTTTCTCTCCCTTTTAGAATGTGGAAATGGTGCAACAACTTGTAAAGTTACCATTCAAGTATTTCTCAATCTGTTTTTCTCCATATAGAAATTATGGCTATCTTTCCGTCCAGTGCAAATCTCTGAGCCAACTTGGGCTTTCGGTTATTCTAGACAGGTTTTCCATAACTCCGCCACTCTCTTTCCTGCTAAAGAAAGTATAATGGAATGCAAGTGAGCTAACCTTGATTTTCTGTATTTTTAAAAGTAAATCATTTACAAACTCAGTCCTTTAATTATGACTAGTAAAAAACAATTTCCTTGCAACACGCCCCTCTACTGATTGCAACACCATGCTTGAGAGCCTCTGTTCTTACAAATTAAAAGGCACTGCCAGAATTTTTGTTTTTATTTTAAATTTGCATCAAGTAACAGTGTGCTTGGGATTATTTTTTAAAACTACAAAGGGTTGCTTTAACTCTGTTTATTTTAATTATTTTTTAGTTTCAAAAAAATTCTTTTAATCTCATAATTTTAAAAAAGTGCTACATTGAGAACTGTATGTAACTTGACTGATTATTTTGGCAATGATAGCATGACCAGCTCATCTCAGTTGGCCTGGGACTTTTTTACTTTCAGCACTGAAGTTCCACATCCTAGGAAATCCTTCAGCTCTGGGCAAATGGGACAGTTGGTCACCCTGAAGCAGGCTGACATAAATTGAGAATGTATCTGGTTAGGTTTTCAGTTAGTACCTAATTTTATAATCCTTATATTTATGCAGAAATCTTGGACATCAATCTAATGATCTCAGCTAAAAATTGAGAGATCTCTCTATTGCTCAACTTGCCCATTTTCCAGGTTGCCATTATAGTGAGCTATCAAAAACACACATCTTAATCATGCCACTGCATTACACAACATGGCTTCTCATTCATTTCTGGATTAAGCCCAAACTCTTGAAAGTGGCTCATCTGGCCTTGTTTGATTTAGTCCAATGGTTCTCAAACTGCACTCTGATAAGTGCCAGCTAGATAGTTTGTTAAAAAGAAAGATTCCTGTGCCCCTGCTTCAAAGGGAATGAATCTAGATAGTAGTAAAAAACATTTTTTTTTTAACAACAACAACAACAACAACAAGATTATAGTGGGTCATTGTGTTTTAGGTGGTCTTTGAACAATGTTTTGAGAAAAAACAACCTAGTTCCTTTTTTCTTTTCTAGGTTTAATCTGTTGCACTCTCCCCTTACACTGTATTACCTGGATTTACTATAATTTCTTTAGGCTTTTTAGTGTTCCAGGTCCTTAACACACATGCTGGGCCTGCTCTCTGAATCTGTCTCCTACACTTGTGGGCTGATCAGATTTCTACCTAGAAACCCCCTTCTCAGTGAAGCCTTTGCTGAAGCCCCTGTTAGAGTTTTCTCTCCCATTGCCTCCATCAGAACCCTCTCTCCTCCAGCCGGGTGCACATAGCATGACATTGAACTTGCCTATTCCTTGTGTGTATCTCCCTTTAAAATAAAGTCCCTACAGACACCTATCATTTATCTTATTTATGATTGCCTCCCCAGTTTCTAGTTCATTGCTGAATACATGTTCAGAGCTTAAGATTGTTTACTGAAGAATTAAATTACCTTGTTAATGGAGAGATTGGTGTCACACAAGGTCCTAACTGGGCTAGAACCTAGACTTATGCATCTGGTATTGGGTTACTCCCCTACTGAGTCCTATTGATTATATTTATTGATATGTTTGGGTGCTTTTATTCTTGGGCTAAAGGAGTAAGTAGCAGGCAATTTGATGATGGGGAAGAATGCAGGGCCACCTGAGAGGGAGGCAAGGGAAAGAAAATATAGTGGGTTAGAGAAATGGCATTTCATTCCTCCCCATCTGGACATGGGGGGCTGGTCTGGAGCATAGGAAGAGAAATGAGCAGTGGCAGCTCCATCCAAGTCACTGGCTCAAGGGGTAGATGTGAGACAGCTAGGGGGTTTGGGAACAAGAAGCCACATACACTCACCTCAACACACAGAGATGCACACATACACACACATCACATACACATACCACATCCCCCCCTCCCCCGCCACACACAATTTCCCTCTCCACCATCACCAAGGACACAACTCTTCCCCCAGACTGCTCTGGGCAGCTACCATCAAGTGCTTTCTCAGAGGCAAACAGCAGTACAATTATCCTGAGCACTCTGGAATCCCTGATCCTCCTGGAAATCCCATGAAAAAAACAAAAGAGATTTGGTGATGGTATTGAAGGCAAAGTCACAAGCTGAGATCTTGTATTAATAAATGCAGACTGAACATTTTTGTAATTTGAACTTTGTGCAAACTGGACATTTGAATGTGGCTGAGAATAAACCAAATCCAGCATTTAGACAAAGTCCATCATGAAACATCAGCCTCAGACTGCCAAGATGAGACTTTCTCATAATAGTGGACTGTGAGGTCTATGAAATGGGTTGGCTGAATTTTAACATTTTATTGCTTTATGGACTATTTATATGTCATTTAACATGAAAGACACCACCATTCTTGACAACTGGTGGTACTGTGGAGTATTTTTCTAGTCCTTGGGAAATTTCCGCTGAGTCAGTGTACATCAGGTCTTGATATCAAATCTGTTTCTGAACAACTAGCATTGACCTTGCTGGTTGTGATACTAGTGATGAGCTGCCACATTAGATTGTGCTGAGGCCATATTAGCAGCTTAGGGAGTGGGGAAGGGTGAACACACAGCTAATTTCTGCCTGAGAGATTCTTACAATTGTGTGGATGGTAACTGCATGAAGATTCAGTGGGAACTCTACACATTTACTCAAAATGGTATTAACATCCTGTATTAGTTCGGCCTCACACTGCCTTAAAGGACTGCCCAAGACTGGGCAATTTATAAAGGAAAGAGGTTTAATTGACTCACAGTTCTGCATGGCTGGGGAGGCCTCAGGGAACTTACAACCATGGCAGAAGGGGAAACAAACACATCCTTCTTTACATGATGGCAGGAGAAGTGCTGAGAAAAAGGGGGAAAAGCCCCTTATAAAACCATCAGATCTTGTGAGAACTCACTATCACGAGAACAGCATGGGAGTAACTGCCCCCATGATTCAATTATTTCCCACTGGGTCCCTCCCAGGACATGTGGGGATTATGGGAACTACAGCTTAAGATGAGATTTGGGTGGGGACACAGCCAAGCCATATCACGTCGCCTGGTGAATGCTCTCATTATGCTACTTGACGATATGCATATGTACTTCCTGAGCAGTCTCTTGAGCTAAGCACCTCACTTTGTACTGGCAACAAGAGGAGAATTTAGTATTTCAGTGGAGCTGCCTTGAAATATGCCTTAAATTTTGGAAGACTTAAAAAAAATACATAAATAAGTAGCCACGATGGACATTTCCTAATGAAATAAAACATAGTAGTTTAAAATTCTGAGTTTCCTATTATTAGATGTTAGATCAAGGTATATAATTTGCATAAAAAATTTTGGTGGCAGGCTGGGCACGGTGGCTCATGCCTGTAATCCCAGCACTTTGGGAGGCTGAGGCGGGCGGATCACAAGGTCAGGAGATCAAGAGCATCTTGGCTAACATGGTGAAACTGCGTCTCTACTAAAATACAAAATTAGCCAGGTGTGGTGGTGGGCGCCTGTAGTCCCAGGTACTGGAGAGGCTGAGGCAGGAGAATGGTGTGAACCCGGGAGGCGGAGCTTGCAGTGAGCCGAGATGGCGCCACTGCATTCCAGCCTGGGCGACAGAGTGAGACTCTATCTCTAAAAACAAACAAACAAACAAAAAACCCACAAAAAACAAAAAACAAACAAAAAAATTTGGTGGCCTTGGTCTTTATATACCATTGACCCTTGAACAATGGGAGTTAGAGGCATTGAACCCCCAGCTTGTGCAGTTGAAAGTCCACATATAACTTTTGCATTCTCTGTAACTTAACTACTAATGGCCTACTGTTGACTAGAAGCCTACCAAAAACGTAAAGAGTTAATTAACACATATTTTGTATGTTGTGTGCATTATATACTCTATTCTTACAATAAAGAAAGCAGGTGAAAATTACATATTGTTAAGGAAATCATAAGGAATAGAAAACATAGATTCATTAAGTGGAAGTGAATCATCATAAAAGTCTTCCCTCTTGTCATTACAATGAGTTTGCTGACAAAGAGGAGGATGAGGAGGGGTTGGCCTTGCTGTCTCAGGAGTGGCAGAGGTGGGAGAAAATCTACATATAAGTGTACCCACACAGTTCAAACCCATGTTATTCAAAGATGAGCTGCAATTGTAAACTGTTATTTTCATTGCTTTTTAAAATAGGAGAGTGTTATTTTGGAGGAAAAAATATCAATGCAATTAGAAAGGTGGAGGGACTAACTGGTGACTGAGTGATATATACATTTATTTTAAAGATCACACATTTAAAAATTTTTAAAAAGAGAAAGAGGGAGAGGAAAGTGTTAAGGCAAATTTACTGAAATTTCACATTGTTAATGCAAATTACATTGAATGTTTGAGAGATACCAGAACTCTCATAAATGTATAAGGCCAAGGAAAGCTTATGCTTGACTTTCAACTGGGAAGCAGGAAGAGATGCCAAGTGTGATGAATCGGAATTCCAGAAAACAGAGAATTAGATGGCTTCAAATTCTGATTAGAAACTGGAGGGAGGATTGTGGCTGTCTGCATTTTAGCAGAAAAGGCAGCCATAAAATAAAGTAGTTCCAAAGACCACAAAGTAGTTATAGACGAGAGGAACGAGCTCACAGAAGACCCCTGGGTGAGAGTGGTTATATATGTCAGTCAGTGAAATGGAGAAGCAGAAGCTTCTGAGACAGGGCCAATTCACTGATTTCTGCCTCTAAACCAGCACACCCAACCATTACATAATCCAGTCCAATGGAAGAAAATACGTGTCTATTTCTGAGCTCAAGCCAAGAGTTGGGGTGCGTAGGCAGGGTTTGGAGGCAAAAATGATATACCCCATTAAACCTTGAACATAGGAAAATAACTCTGAGAATTAAAATGTAAACACATTTAATGAATCCCATTAGAAATATGCAAATTTACCCTACAGTGTAATTCTTAAAATGGTGGCAGTGGTGAGCTTTTTCCTAACCACTATCATAATGGAATCATCTTGCTTTTTAACCACCCCATCACACCCCTACCTAGATTCACTACTATCATTTACCCAAGTTATTGGTGGTAATGTGTCATTCTTTTCAGGTATGCTGGGGTGTGGGGAAAAAAAGCCAAAACAAAAATCCTGTGATTTCCCTTGTCTCCAAGTGACTGAATATCTATAGATTTGCCAGGAATATGACAAAAGGTAATAGATATAAAGAAAGACTATAATGGCAGTCAGCCATGGAAACTGACACTGAAAAGGTTGAGGAACAGGGATAAGCAGCAGTACTCTTCATCCATGCACGTTCAGGACCACCTGACCTATGATTGAATTAATTGCAGGTCTAGCCCCATGAGCAGAGATGAAAGCATACAGCTCTCAGACCTTAATGACAGTCAGCCTAACTAAATCCTCTTGCTTTATGTAATTCCATGCTCAACAAATGATACCATTTCTTCAAGGAATACTTTTACTCCTAATGTAGATATATCTATGGGTGGAACATACTCAGCACACACACATAACCATTCCATTAGTATTTTAGGCCACGTTTTAAATAAATGAATTGGCAATGTGGTTTTCTATACATTATTCTCTGTGAGCTTTATTAACATAAATCCATCCCTGAAATGTGAATCATTTCTTCATGGGTTGACAAATTTAGTTTCTTTACCTTAAGGGCTAATGGTCAGACCCTTGATGAATTTCCAAGTTGATGTCAGCTTTGTGACTTTTGGCTGGGTGACTAGCCTTCCCTGGGACATAGACCTTGTAGCTGACCCTTATTCCATGCCTTAATGTGTTGAGGAGCAAAAATTCCTTTCCTGGCATAAAGTTCTTAGGAGTTGTATGCAGACATTTTATTTGTTAGTAATACACCTATTTGTAAGATGTAAGTGTATAGTTATATTTGACTTAGGGAAAAGGCTTAGTAAGTTTTCTCATTGGGGAAGGTGTAGTGGTAGTCAGCTTCCAGTGATCATCAGTGTTTATACCCTTCTGTAGTCCCTTTCAAGTGAATGAAGGCTGGCTTGTGTGACAAATTACACATAGTGGAAATAATAATGTGTAACTACTATAGTTTTTTTTTGTCCTTATCAAAATTCATATTGAAATTTGATTTCTAATGTGGCAGTGTTGGGAGGTGGGGCCTGGTGAGAGGTGTTTGAATCAAGGGGGTGGATTCCTTATTAATGGCTTGGTGCTATTCTCGAGGTAGTAAGTTCTTGATCTCGTGAGACTGCATTAGTTCTTACAGGAATGGATTAGTTCCTGAGAGAGCAGATTGTTATAAAGCAAGGTTTGATCCCCTCTTCACACATGCCCCCTTCCCCTTTGACCTCCTCCACGATGTTTTGACATAGCACAAAAGACCTCACCAGAAGCTGAGCAGATGCCATTGCCATGCTTCTTATACAGCCTGCAGAACTACTAAACAAATAAACTCACATTCTTTATAAACTACTTGGCCTCAGGTATTCTGTTATAGCAATACAAAATGCAATAAGATGGTAACTTCCAAGGCAAACTTATAAATTACACTGCAACTTCCACCTTGCTTTCTTAGATTACTCAGTCTGGGAAGAGCCAGCACCATATTTTGAAGCAGTCTTGTGTAGAGGTCCACATGGAGAAGAATGTACTTGCCAGCCATATGTTTGAGCTACCTTAGAAATAGATCCTCCAGACCTGGTCAAGCTTTCAGGTTCCTATAACCCTAGTCAACACTTGATTACAACGTTATGGATGCTCCTGAATAGGGGCTACCTAATCAAGCTACTCTGGAATTAATGAACTACAGAAACCATGAGAGTTGATAAATAATTATTGTTTTAAGCCTCTAAGTTTTGGGCGATTTGTTACACAACAATAGATAACTAATACAGAATTTGGTGCTCTTAAATTGGGATGATGATGTAACAAAAATAGAGAGCCTAGAGGGATGAGCCAACAATCATGGGAAATCATTTTCAGGCAGAAGTAGGGCTGAGCCGTAATCAAGAAGTTGGCAGCATGTGCCCAGCTTTTATTTCAGAACTGCTATGGATCAATGACTTCTGTGTGTTTCCTGTTTCACTCTGTTTAAATGAGAGTGTCTATAATGGTTACCCTATGCCTGTCCCATCATTTCATATTTGGTGTGTTTGGGGCAGACAATGTATCTCTTTATTTCATAGATTTTTAGATTAAGAGGAACCATACTTGAGAATTATTTGAAGAACTACACACCTGACGATTCTCATCTGTACCTGGACCTCATCTAAACATCAATATCCTGGACTTTGAGCATGAGTTAATGCTGTAATGGGGTTAGAATTTTGGTGGCCATGGACTGGGGTTAAGTGGGGTGTGTGTGTGTGTGTGTGTGTGTGTGTGTGTGTGTGTGCATGCATATCATTGGGCATCAGAAAATGGGCTATGGCAGTTAGCCTGCAAGGGGGCCCCTAACAATCAGCATCTTCGGTATTCAGTCCCCTTCTACACTGAATCAGTATCAGCCTGTGTGGCCAATAAATTGTGACCATGTAATTTAATGAAATGATGATGTGTATCTTATGAGGTTGGTCATAAAAGGCACTGCAGCTCTGAGGAAAGCCAGCTGGTGCTATGTAAAGGCACTCAAGCATCCCTGTGGAGAGGCCCACATGGAGAAGACTTCCCAGCACCAACTTGACAATCATGTAGACCACATTGAAAATAATTTCTCAATTTCCTTTGGGTGACTGCAGCCCCAGATGACCTCTGACTCCAACCTTGTAAGAAAGTTTGATACATAACCACCCAAATGAGCCATTTTTAAACTCCTGACCCAGAGGAACCATAAAAATGGATCAGATTAATATTGTTGTTTTAAGCCATTAAGCATTGTAGTGATTTGTTTTACACTGGTAGAGAAGTAATATGGGACATAAAGATTAATAAATGATACCTATACACTTCTTCTTTATTTACTTAGAACAAATTCAGGATAATATACTGGAAAAGTTTGGGTCACAATCTTAAATGATGCCAAGAAATACCAGCACTGAAATGTGAAAAGGGAATGTCTTTTTTTTTTTTTTTTTAAAGAAAAGACCCATTAATTTGACATTATCAAAGGATTCATTCATTCACTTACTGAGGGGCTTTGTATCTGATACTTTGCTGAATAGTTTGCAAGCATTGTCTCATTTATTCTTCATAACAATACGATGATACAGCTAATATTATTATTCCCATTTTTTGGATGAGGAAGTTGTTGTTTAATGTGTTGAATGGAGTGATTTAAGGATATACAGCTATTAAAGATCAGGTCTTCCTGACTACAAAATTTGTAGGAATTGTGTCTTACGTCTTTATTTGAAAATTGTGCTTTGGGGAGGGCTTGAATTTAAAATATAGAATATAGGTTCTAGCTGTCCAGGGTCTATAGCTAGAGTGCCAGGGAGGTTTAAGCTAACAACATAAGATCTGTTTCATTCTTTAAACGATTCTTATTTCAAAATTGCCATTGTTAATTTGTGTAATAGGAATCACATAGATCACACTCTGGTAGTTATACAGGAAGATAAATGAGATGAGTCCATGCTACAACTAATGACTTCTGGGCCTTGATTTCCTGCTTGCATTTCCTAACTGAAGACACTTACTGGGATCGCAGGCTGTCACTAAAGTTAAACAAAATAAATCATGGGTCGTAAAATTAAAAACAATAAACCGATTTTATGGCTGTTTTGCTCACACTGTAAGAGCATTGAGTATAATGGTCACGGCTGAACCAAGCTTAGATATTGCTAAGGCCAATTTTATGCCTTGTCATGCTTTTCATTTTCCTTTGCTTCAAGCTAATGATAAAACAATTGGAATATTACTTTGAATCAAACATATCACTACAGAAACTTTAAAGAAGAGACTATATTAGTGTAATAGCTCAATAAAGCAAAATTCAAATGTTCCTTTTGGTAAAAGTTTCACTTAATTTTAACTCAAATTTTCTAGGATACTTCAAAAGGTAATGAATTGGCAAATTATTTGGCATTTCTAGTTGCATATTTAAGTGAAGATAAATCTTTATGGTTTTTATATCAAAGTTATGAGTGACAATTCTCTTTCATTGGAAATTAAAAATTCCTCTATCAACCACAAGCAAGAATGGTATAGGCATATCTATGTGTGATTGTGTGTGGGTAGTGGGGAGAGAGAGGAGTTGTGGGGGCATTCAGAAAGGCAGAGGTAGTGTGGGGGAAGAGTCACAGAGTAGAACCATAAGAATATTGAAGCTCAAATTATTGTTAGAACTGGAGGGAACTCAGGTATGGGAGAACAGTCATGTGTTTCTAAATCAAATTAAATCTCCTGCCAATTGAACAGTAGATTCCATCTCAGTCATTGAGTATGCTAGGGTCATCAATAAAAACTAAAATGCTGCCTGAAAAATTGGGTTGCTGTTGATAACCTCGTGGTCCATGCCCAACAGGTCTTCAAATGTGGATGGCTCCGTTGTCCCAATACCAAGCAGGCGTTTGCCTGAGCTGGGAGCTCCAGTTCCTAGGATCTAGCTTTCTGGATTCACCGCATAGCCATATCTTTCCAAATTTTTTGCTACCTTTCAAAATACTGCAAGAAAGTGAGACATGTACCCTCACCACCAATGGGGCCTTCCATTCTTTTCCCTTCCCAGGAAAACATCCAGCTTCCCACTGTGGCTTCCTACCTTTCCTGCCCAAAGTATCCCCTTATTTTCTTGCCTCCCCATGAACCATAGCTTAATCCCCACAAGGAATCCAGGTTTTCTGTGCAAAATCAGGAAGGAGACAGGAACAAGAAGAGGACAGGAATGTTTTCAGGAAATGTCTATAATAAAAATCTCCTTTGAGACCAGCAGCACAGAGTGCCTGGCTGCCTTTTTTTTTTTTTGGAATGGGGTGGTGGTAGGTAGGAACAAAAAAAAATGCAGGGATAAACAAAACCTAAATTAATGTCTCGATTTGTTAACTCATTGCACTATCAGAGTACAGACTCCTGGCAAGAAGATGCCAAAATTGGTAACATGTCCAGATTGGCTCCAGTCCAGCAGAAGTTCAGTTGTTGAAGAGCATGTATAAAGTCTTCATAAATACTGTTAGGCCACACCCATTCATTACTTTGGGCGTAGTTCCTTTAGGGAGTACCAACCAGTGCCCTCTTTATTTTATATTAAGGGTCAGAGAGGATGAAATTTGGTGAGGCACTTCAGGGGGATTTTCCAATAGGTTTGAAGGAGTCTTAGAGAAAATTGTACACTTCAAACTCCTTGGAGAAGAGCTTCCTGGGATAAATGTTAAATTTGTATCAGAACAGAGCACAGCTCTTGTCACTGTTTGGTGCCTGGGTCTGTTGCTGGAAAATTCCTCTTGCCTTATGCTGTCAAGTGAGCTAGCTAAATTCTGGAGAAAGTTGCTCATAAAACTGATAAGGGCCCTCTCTTAAACAACCTAATTTGAACTTTACCCCAGAGACCTTGAGAAACTGGGTCTGCACTTTTATAATCCAAGAATTGAATATGGTCCTGCACGGTTGGGTAACATTTGACCTTGAAATGTTGTTCTAAAAGTCATGTTTCCCCCCTTGCTGGCTTTGCTGTTATCTGTGCATCAGTGAACACTTTATCATGGTAACGCTTCAGGAATGTGCAGAATAGTTGAGGAGCTTGAATGCCACAGCAGTTTTAAGTCTGCTGGGCTCTTGTTACCAGCTCACTGGGTTGGTGGCTAGAAGACTGCTATAGCACATATGTTGCAGAACTGACGTTCATTACCAGGTCACTTTCAAAGTATTGGCTAACAAGGCTGTAGTTAGTTCATGTTTTTCTCCTTGAGTATATTGTCATTGCTACTGAGATATGCCACAGAGAATGCCTATATTTTTATTTTGGCTTCAGGCAGAACTATTAGATGTTTGCAAAGGAGTGCTTGAATTTAACTTTAAAAACTGGAGTACCATAGTGCAGTGCTTAATAAGCACCTGGGCTTTGGTATCACAGGCTTGGGTTTGAATCTAGGTCTTAATTTAGTAACTGTTAGACTTGGAGTCATTATCTTCACATCTGTGAACCTCAGTTTCCTAATGTGCAAAATGGGTAGAATAATACTTTTCCAGACTGTTGGAAGTTGCGTGTTATGTTAAAGGGGAAAATGCACACCATGCCTTTCATATAATGAGAAGTAGGAAGAGCTCAATAATTCTTCTCTGGTTTTATTTGCCCTGTTTATTCTACCTGTCCAAATGGACTGCAAATTTATTGAAAGAAGAAATCATAGCTTTTCTTGCTTTACATTCTCATGCCAAGAAGAATGCCAAGGACATAGCAGGCAGTCAATAAATATTTGTTAGTTCCTGTTGTTTCTTTTGAAATTATTCCACTTTCAAGCCAGTTACACAGAACAGTTCTTCTTTGGAGATGATCAGACTAAGACCTTCCTTTTTAATGTTTGTTGGAAAGTCATAGAATGTAAATAACACTGGAAGATTTTTTTAAAGTCTCTGTGTCTAGTAGGTTTTCTTAAAATTTTCATTCTATGCATTGTAAGGACTTTTGACAGTAGTAAAAAAAAAGTACTTGAATGCACATAGGCATAGAGTTCTTAAATCAACATTCATAGGTTTTGTCTTTCCAGTTAACATGAGCACTTCGTGTATCTTGGTAATTTGTTTAAGGGACAATATGCACTTCTAGCCTATCTCTGTCTTTGCAGCTTCATAGTTATCAATAAGATCCTGAATGAAATTGAGCTATGCACCTACACAATCAACATTTTGACTGCAGTATCTGCAGGGTGCAGTAGAAGCAAGGAACGGGGTTGAAGAGAGGACAACCTCCAGGGCCAAGATCTATAGCAGCCCTGTGGCTGCCACAATTCAGATGTTTCTTTTTTGTCATCACTCTAACTAGAAAGACTGTATGAGATTCCAAGTCCATTTTTAGGCTTTCTGGAAGGACAAAAAAAGCATCCTTCATCAAATATTAATAAATGCTTATGACTGGTTCATATTTTTAATTCCCTAAGTTTCTTAACATACTAGGAGAAATGGCAGACACCATACCATTCAGCCTTCACGGAGAGCAATATGTGACATATTTTCTCTGTAGAATTGAACTAAATGTAGACTTGAACTAGTAACACTACCAATGACTTTGAAGAAAATCTAAACTTTGGGGGTTAACATTGAAAAGGAAAAGAGAAGGGATGGGTATTAGCTTTTAAAAACTTTTAATATAATTTAAAAAATTTTAGAATAGTCTTAGATTTACAGAAAGTTTGCGAAGATAGTGTAGAGGGTTCCCATAAGCCTTGCACCCAGTTATTTACTGTATTATTAGCATCTTACATTAACATGGTATGCTTGTCAAAATCAGTGAGTCAATACTGATATGTTATTATTAACTACATTCCACATATTATTCAAATTTCCTTAAATTTTACCTCATGTACTTCTTCTGTTCCAACATCCCATCAGGCTCTCTATTTTTTTGAGATGGAGTTTCACTCTTGTTGCACAGGTTGGAGTGCAATGGTATGATCCCGGCTCACTGCAATCTCCACTCCTGGGTTCAAGTGATTCTCCTGCTTCATCCTCCCTAGTAGCTGAGATTACAGGTGCCTGCCATCATGCCCAGCTTATACACACACACACACACACACACACACACACACACACACACACATATATATATATAAAGTGAAGATGGGGTTTCACCATGTTGGTCAGGCTGGTCTCGAACTCCTGACCTCAAGTGATCCACCTGCCTTGGCCTCCCAAAATGCTGGGATTACAGATGTGAGCCACCATGCCCAGCCCAGGCTCTCATATTGATACTAACATTTGTGAAGAGCCGATTTAATACCAGATGCATCTATGTCACCATTTCATTTAATTTTCATACATATTATTTAGGTAGGCATTATTTTCTCATTCTAAGAATGACACAACTGATATCAGAGAGGGTAATTGACTTTCTCAGAGTAACTCAGAACCCAGGAAACAGTGAAGCAACGATTCATATCCAAGCCATCTGGTTCCTATCCCATTTTTTTCCTTCTCGTATCTTGTTATCTTTCTCACTTGTAATACAATGATCAAATTTATATTTGAAACACATATTGCACATATAGTGTTGCATTCACATTTTGGAAAGTAGTTATACAGGAGCTTCCTTACTTGCTTTAACGCAAGTAGAATTGTTTGTAAGACTTTTCGTCTGATTTCTCACAGTCAGAGAGACTTACATGAGCTGCAGAAATCTAAATTAGAGCTGCCAAAGAATAATTGGTCATTGAATGATAGATGACTTATTGCTATAATATGTTTAATAATGCCTTGTTTTCTTATTGAAGGTTCTATATTACAGAAGATGCATTTCAACTTCTATTTCACTCAGAGGTGATATAAAAGAATGTGAGCCATATTTTGGGTTGAGTCATATATTATTAGAGGTTTTTTGTCTATTTTATTCCGAGTTAACAAGGTTACTCACAAACAATTCACACCAGAAACAAAACATATGGTCATTGGAAAGGGAATTCATGGGATTTTTCACAATCTTTAGTTATTTACATCATACTTCATTACAATTCAGTTACATGAAATCCCCATTCTAGAGTTTCAACTCTTCTCAAATATACAATATCAGTTGTCCTTTGGTTGACAGGAAAATTGAGCTTTCAAAAATTTTGAATGTGCTGGAGAAAAAGGTAAAAAATAAACACAATAGGATAAACAGTCATTATTTTAAGCAGAATCTTTTTCTCTCACAACTGTGTTTTACCTGCTTAACAGTAATCATTAAAAGGATCTAAAAATAGTCCTATAGGAGCCAAAGGTTTCAATAACAGATTAGAATTACTGAATGGCCATTTCTTGTGGTTAATAACAGATCTATTGTGTTGACTTAAAACATAAAAGAGTGATTATTCCCAACAGATATTTTCTTCTTCACGTAAAACAGGAAAGTCTACAAAAAAAAAAAAAATACTGACTGTTCTTGGTAAGTAGATTTTAATTTGTATCTACATAGTGTTCTTCTCACTTCATTAGGCTTAGAATTTGTGACTGAACAGCACTGTTTGGGTAGCCTGCTGCCTAGTCGGCGATGTCAGAAGCAATTACTTTCACAGATTTAAGATTTTGTTATCACACATATCCTGTCTTTAGTTATCTGAGTGGACAGCCCCATTAAGGACAATATGTATTTCATCATATCTTTCTCGTGCGATTTTAAAAACGGCTCAAGGATCATCCCCCTTTGCACAACAGGAATGCATCAGTTGGATGAATGGTTAAATGGAGTCATCCAAATTCAGAAATGTACTTCTTTTCCTAATTTCAATTTTTTTCTGTAGAATAAATGTAGAGTACATTTACCTGGTTTCTTTATTTTGGGCTCATAGTCCCTGGAGGAAGGGGATTGATATCTCCTTTTTTTGTGTTTTTTAAATTTATGGCAGAAACCTGGAAATCATTATAGATTTTAACTTGGCTTTCCTCATTCAATCAGAGACCAAATCTTGTGGACTTTCTTCTTTGACATGTATCATTTCACTATTTCTTAATAAGCTTCCACCCCTAGTTTAGTTTTTTCTTGCCTGAGCTGTTACAATAGTGTTCTTATTTTTTTGCCTAATTCTTTGCTTCACATAGTCACTGCAAAGAAAGGGTTTGAGACATGCAGATTTGATCACAGTTTCCCTAATTTTCAACCTTCCAAGATTTCTTATTGCCTTCAGGCAAAAGTGCAAACTGTCTCCATGACCTCACTTTTCTAATATCTTCTCCTGGGGGCATGTATACTCTGAAACATCAGGCTGTTTCACACTTGCTTCTACCAAGTCTGCATCTTATATTTTCTGGGTCTTTGTCTCTTGAAGAACAAACAAATACACCTCCTTTAGGACTCAATATCATGTCACATGCTTTCTGAGGATTTTCCTGACCCAATGGGACAAACATAACCACTCTTTTGTTCAACAACCTGTGCGTACCTCTTTCACAACCCTGTAATATATTATGATACAAATTGTCTACAGGTCTGTAGACTCCCTACAGATTTAGCTTTTCATATTTAAGACGTGAATCACGTGTTTTTTCTTTTTAGGCACACTGATGTTTGAGAATTCCTGATGGTCTTAAAGATCAATAAATGTGTGAGCCACTGTCACTGTGGCTAACCATGTGCTTGGCTTAGGGCAGAGACACTCAAACTTATTGAATGTGAGAATTGCCCAGATGTTGGATGATATTCAAATTCTTGGAATGCATTCCCAGAAATTTTGATTCCAAAGCAATGAGGAGGGACCCAGAAATCCATTGTTTTTACAGGCACCCCAGGTACTTGTGACACAGATGTATGAGGAATAAACATTGAGAAACTGACTCTTCCAGTTATCTATTGTTGCGTAACAAACCACCCTCAGGGACATAAACAAACCACTTGGAGGAAATAGAAAACAACTGTTTATTATGCCCATGGACTCTGAAGTTCTGGAATTTGTACATGACACAGCAGGAATGACTTGGCTCTGCTCTATGATGTCTGGGGAAGGAGGGAGGCTCAGATGTTTGGGGGGTACTTGAATCGTTGAGGACTGGAATAGATGGGCTGTAGGATCTCTTGTGTTATAGTTTTCTTACTCACATCCTTGATTCTTGGGCTGGGATGAGTTAAAGACTGGGTTCAGCAGAGATGGTCAACAAGAGCACCTACATGTGACTTGGACTTCTCAGCATGGGAGCTGGGTTCTGAGAGGGAGCACCCCAAGAAAGTAAGCATGCCAAAAGAACTAGACAGAAGCTGCTTTGCGTTTTATGACTTGGCTTAACTTTGCTCAAACGGCTGAGGTGGTCTCAAGCCCACCCAGATTCAAGGTATGAGGCATATACCCCACCTCTCAATGGAAAGAGTTTCAAAAAAAAGGACAGCAATGTTTTAAAAGTGCCATTTTGAACTTTGATTTATCTGTGTGTGTGTATACTACTTGGAGGAAATAGAAAACAACATATATATATATATATGTTTTCTCTACTGGATCTGTGAGCTGTTTGAAGATAAAGATGGTATCTTATTTAGTTTTGAGCCTTTGGGATCTGGTACAAGCCTTGGTGCTTAATATAAACCCAGTAAATACTTGTTGCTTTTAACTTATCTAAAGGTCAACAACCATAACCCTTCAATTACTGGTTATTATGGAGTATTATTGATCTAGGCACGCTTCTTCAGCAAGAAATTCTTTGCAAAAGACAGGGACTTGCCACATAAAAGTTGACTGAATAATTTTTTTTTTTTTTTTTTATTGCTACTTGAATCCTAGTTGTACTATTTTGTGACTGTGATCTTGGGTGAATTACTTAAATTCTCCATACTTCTATTTACTCTTACTTACCTCCGATGTGGGGAAAACAGTGGTATTTACTTCAGAGTTCTAGGGTAAGGAACAAATGAAATACATAAAGTTCTTAGATAAGGACAGGTAGTGGGGTTGAATAGAAAAGCCCCTCCTTGTGAAGATATTATCATTCTTACAATAGCCATTGATGACTACAGTTAATCAACTACTAATGTGAATAACAGTTAAATTACTTCAATATAACCCCATAAGCTTTATTTGTGTATGAAGGTATGCACATATATGTTGATATGTAAGTAGTTTTATAAAAGTATGCTTTTTAGTGAAGCATATTTATTCACCACATTATAAATCATAAGTGAACAGCTCAAAACATTCTTACAGTGAATATGTTTATGCAAACACTACGTAAATCAAGAAAAAGAAGCTTCTGTACCCCCAGAAACTTCCTTGTCATTCTACCAGTCTTACTTTATCAAGAATATCTACACTTCTGACTTCCATGACTACATTTTTTTGGCCTAATTTTGAATTTTATATACATGGAATAAGATAGTATGTAGTCTTTTGTGCCTGCCTTTTTTTGTTCAATATTATACTTCTGAGATTCATCCATGTTGTTGCACACAAGAGTATTTCTTTCATTTTCACTGTGGTGTAGTATTCTATTATTTGTACATTCCAACATTGACTAACATTTGGGTTATTTCCATTTTTGGCTACTATGAATAATGCAGCTATGAACACCCTTGTGTATATCTTTTGGCACTCATATGTATTCATCTCTTGTATATGTAGGGAGGAAAAAAATTTCTAAGTCATAGAGTAAGACGATTAGGTTTTCTGTTTTTCCTTGCTGTTCCGTTGGGGGGAAATGGTGTATATATACACACATACATATATCTGAGTATGTACGTATATATGTATCTGTCTAGATGATAATCTTTTGTTGAATATATTATATATATTGCATATATCTTCTCCTTTTCTGTGGTTACCTTTTCATTAATCAAATAACTTTCAATGAATAGAAGTTCTTAATTTTAATAAAGTCCAATTTATCTTTAAGATTTATTGTATAAATCTTTTCCTTTATACAATACTTAGTACTATTCATGTCATGTTTAAAAAAATTTGACTCACCCAAGATTATGAATATATCTTATGCTTAGTTCTAAAATATTTATTATTTTAAAATGAAATTTAGGTTTATAATTGCCCAGAATTGATTTTTGTCTACAGAATAATGACAATTAGACAATATAGACAATATAAAATATTTTCTATAGAGATTATTATTTAGTCTCATATGGGTAGAAAAACCAGCACCAATTTTTGAAAAGATTATCCTTTCTTCAAGTCCACTTCAGAGGCATCATTGCCATAATCAGCTCTGGTTTTAGACTATTTATTCTGATTCATGGGTTTAATGTCTATCCTTGTCCCAAGACCTAACTGTTTACTGTCTTAATTACAGGAGTTTTATAATAAATCTCAATATATAGTAGCTTCAATTCTTCCATTTCTTTCTTTTTCAAGATCATCTTAGCTATCCTTGCTTCTTGCATTTTCATTAATTTTAGAATCAGCTTGTTGATTTACACACACACACACACACACACAAATCCTACTAGGATTTTGGCTGAGTTTTTATTACCTGTATAAGTTAACTTGGGGAAAACTGACATTGTTACAATATTTAATGGTATCTCAAACAAGGTATATCCCTTCATTTATTTAAGATTTATTGATTTCCCTCAGTAATGCTATACTACTTGTAATGTAAAGACTTTTACATATTTCTATAGATTAATTTCTAAGTATTTGATGTTTTAATGCTATTGTAAATAGTATCAATTTAAAATTTCATTTTATAATTATGCTTGCTCATATATACAAATATTTTTTTATGTTGCATAACATCTGGCAGCCTGGTTAAAATCACGTAGTAATTTTAATAGTTTACTGTTGATTCTTTTGGATTTTCTAAATGCACAATCATATCACCATGAATAGTGATAATTTTTTAACCTTTCTTTTCAATCTATATAAATTTTATTCATTTTTCTCACTTTATTGTGTAGCTAGGAACCACAGTTACATAACTTACAAAATTTGGCAGTAGACATTCTTTTTCTTATTCTTATGCCCAAATCATACAATTCAATATTTAGCTAAGTACATTTTTTTTTTTTTTTTGCATTAGGAATTTTGGAGACATACTTTATGAGATTAAGAGATATTGTATTCTATTCCTGATTTGCTGTATTTCTGTCTTGAACATGTTCAATTTTATCAATAGAATTGTGTCAGTTGAACTGGTCACATTGTTTTCTCCTTTATTCTGTTAGTGTGTGAACAACGTTGATTGATTTTTAAATACCTAAAAAAAATTGCATTCTGGAATAAAAACCTTGTAGTGACTTAGAAATCTTTTTATATATAGCTGGATTTGTTTGCCAGTATTTTGCTTCAGATTTTTTGCACCCATATTCATGAGAGAAATTGGCCTATAATTTTTCCTTTTTTAATGTCCTTGCCAGATGATGTTCAGGTTATGCAGAACTAATAAAACTAGTTGAGAAATATTCTCCTTTTTTTCTGTTTACTTCATGAGTTTGAGTAAGTTTTTTTTTTTTCTTAAATGTTGGAAATAATTCTATGGTAAAGATATCTGCACCTTGAATTTTCTTTAAAGATTTTAAATTATGGATTTATGTTATTTAATAAACTACTCAGATTTTTCTCTTCCTTTTATGTATCAGATTTGATAAACTGTGTATTTTAAAGGATTTAAAGTTTTTACCTAATTATTCAAATGTATGGACATTAAGTTGTCCATAATATCCTTGTTATTTTTAACGTCATTGAGGTACGTAATGGTGTTTTCCTTTTATTCCTGAAATTTGGTATTTAGTATCATCACTTTTTGTTTGTTTTTGGTTCAGTCCTGCTGAAGTTTATCTTTTTGATGAAATAACCTTGGGTATTATTGATTTTCTTTATTATAATTATACTTTGTTTTATATTTTTTTAATTTGTAGTTTTATCCTTATAGTTTCTCCTTCCTTCCTTCCTTCCTTCCTTCCTTCCTTCCTTCCTTCCTTCCTTCCTTCCTTCCTTCCTTCCTTCCTTCCTTCCTTCCTTCCTTCCTTCCTTA